>NC_056747.1:10137805-10412645 GCF_019279795.1 Protopterus annectens | reverse complement strand
GTTCGTCTTGACTCGCTTGTAGATAAATTTCACAAGCTGCATAGTTTATAAGAGACAAAATATTTTACATCTGATTCTTATTAACAATGAATGCCAAGCTATATGCTTTGCCAGGTTAGTTGGCTGCGTGCACTGTACACACTGAAATGCAAAACATTTATTTTTCATTTTCAGAAAAATATCCACTGAAGTCCATTTTAACCTGTTCTTTACTTTCACAATTCCCTCTTTCCATTTAAAAAGTGGAAAATGACTGTTCATTTACAACTTCAGTTGTACACACTGAAACCTTTCCCAGTTTATCTGGGTTAACCATCATGATTTGTTGAATTCTATAAGTTTTTCACAAATGACAGCTTAAGTAGCAATTCCAGGTAGTATGACTATAATGCCTAACACTACTAATACAGGATGTATCAACCAACTTAACAGTTTTTTTTTTCCTGATTTTGACCACCCAGTAAAGATATCCAACCAATTGTGAGCAGTGTCTTTTTTGGTCTTTTCAGCCAAACTAAGTAGTTTATCTTTTGCAATGATGCTTAATGCCTCATAATACAGAATACTTTTATTTCTTTTTTTCCAAATACTCTCTGAGAATTTTAGTATTGTTCATTATGTTTTTTAAATTATCCAAGGATACAGATATATTGGGAACGTGTATTAAGTCATAATTCCAGTTCTTGGAAATATTCACTTCTATGGGTTCAGTAAACACATAGCTCTTATTATTCAATTTAAGGAAATCAACATGTGATAAACATCCTAAAAAAAGGTAATTTTAAAATATGACCTACATCTTTATCTGTAACCAGACAAATATACTGAGGATCCACTTCTATAAACATTTGAAAAGAAGAAGGCATAATAGTCCATCTACACAAATTAACAGAATGTTGCAGCAAGTGTGGTTCATAGACAGGTGAAGGCTGTCCACAAATTAGTCCATTTTGAGTCTGTGTACAATACTCAATTGTATGTGTTTTTCCTCTCATATCTATATAATTACCTTCAAATTGTGGCAAACAATAGTCATACCCTTCTGGTACGAGAAATATCATAGGTAACACAGTAAATTGACACATAATAGTGGTATGAGTAACATTATAATGTATAAACTTTCTGTACAGTGTTATGGTACTCCAGTATGTTACTTCAGTAAATAGCTTAAGCCAGTCTGTATCATGTATCCATTTGTTAAACAATTGTTGCCAAACATTTTCATTTTGTAACATCAGTTCAGTTTGTACTCTGTTTTTCTGAATTTCCACATACAAAGATTGCATAGTGCATTTTGTCCACTTTACAAAAATTGTCATGTTATCATCACATTTCACCTGATGTACCTACATAGCATCATAATGTCTAAAAATTGCTGCTGACAATTTATATCGTGCAGGTGTGTCTTCCATATCTCTGGATTCCAAGATGCTTGTAAATGCACAATCTGAGAGATATCTTCCCTCACTACTTTTAAATGGTTAGTCAGAATTTCAACATCAGCTGCATTAATAGTTCCCATGCCTGTGCCTAGGCCTCCTAGCAGAGTATCATGCCAAGCTCTTTTATATCAGTACCTGCCTGTGTCTGGGAATGTGATGTTAAAATGTACTACAACCTTTTGATACTGTCTGCCTGCCTTTTTACAGGTAGAAGGGATTTTAACCAAATGGTCTGTATGAACAGAGGTAGGTTTACCTGTTAATATTCATATAACATATGCCCAATGTATGCACCATGTAATGACTATGACATTAGTACATATTACAGAAACTCCAGTAGTAAAATTTAGTTGTACTTTCGTATTATTGGAAGGAATACTAATTCCCTCTTTGGTATGATTATCACATTTCTTCACATAGGTTCATAGATTAGTACTAAGCTAACTGCCCTTGCAAGCCATTTTAAACCTAGCCAATTATCCCTTGTGAGACTCAAACCCTGCACCTTGTGTTTGTAAGGCAAACACCTTAACCATTAGGTCACCCTCCCTATAAACAGCCTCTGCAAGGCTCGAACCCAGGACCCTGTACACCATAGCCAAAGTGATTTACTGCTAAGCCATGTCAGTGAAGACTAGCCATTGTGTTGATGGTGGATATTTCTTTGAATTTTTTCCTTTTTCCAAATAAAATATAGGAAATTGACAACATTTAATAGAAACTTTGGAACCAAATTCAAAGGTTGCCTTAGAACTATTTGGCCAAATGTAATAATGACCAATAACCTCAGACCAAAAGGTAACGTTACTGGGAACTATTATATGCTCAAAGATACAATTAGTATTAGATGGACAACTGAAGTTGTCCTGCTGTCTTTGCCCACAAAAAGATTTATCTTTGAGCATTCACACCAACCTAGCTTTAGAGTATTATTGTCATTGTTTATTTTCCAAACTTGCATTTCTCCTGTTTGACACCCTACCCCAAGGGCTCCAATGAGTACAGTCAGTACAATAACAAACAGAATCTTTATTATGTACAATAATATAACCTTTCCACGTAAGTGGTATTAATCTGAAAAGTTGTTTTGATAGATGCTTTTTCAACTTTTTCAGACTTGGCATTTGCTGTGACTACAAAAAAACACAAAACTTGAAGTCACTTAATGACTTACAACTGATCTCTGTGAACAAGAATCATTTTGCACTTTTTTTCTTTAACTTTGTACACAAGTGTGTGTTCACGCACGAGTGTGTACACAAGTGTGTGCACGCACGTGTGTGTACACAAGTGTGTGTGTGCACGCACGTGTGTGTGTACACAAGTGTGTGTGCACGCACGTGTGTGTGCACACAAGTGTGTGTGCCTTGCGTGTGTGTAATGAACAAGTGTGTGCGCTTGCGTGTGTGTGTGTACAAGTGTGTGTGCGCCGCGTGTGTACACACACAAGTGTGTGTGTGCGCGTGTGTGTACACAAGTGTGTGCTGCGCGCGTGTGTACACAAGTGTGTGTGCGCGCGTAATTGTGTCGCCGCGTGTGTGTACACAAGTGTGTGTGCGCTTAAGTGTGCGCATGCGTGTGTACAGTGTGTGTGCCTGCCAAGTGTGTGTACAGTATTGTGTGCATGTGTGTGCGCGCGTGTGTACAAAGTGTGTGCGCTGCGTGTGTGTACTAGTGTGTGTGCTGCGCGCGTGTGTGTACACAAGTGTGTGTGCTGCATGCGTGTGTGTACGCTGCGTGTGCATGCTGCGTGTGTGTGCTGCGCGTGTGTGCCTGCGATGTGTGTGTGCGCGCGTGTGTGCTGCGTGTACACAGGTGTATGCGCGCGTGTGTGCACTACCGTGTGTGTGTGTGCTGCGCGCATGTGTGTACCTGAGTGTGTGCTGCGTGTGTGTACCTGAAATGTGTGTGCTGCGTGTGTGTACACAAGTATTATTACGCCGCGTGTGTGTACAAGTGTGTGTGTGTGCGCGCGTGTGTGTACCTGTGTGTGTGCCATTGCGATGACAAGGTAATATGTGTGCGCAGGGTGTGTGTGCTGCGCGTGTGTGTACAAGTGCGTGTGTGTGCTGCGCGTGTGTACTGCAAGTGTGTGTGCGCGCGTGTGTGTACCTGAAATGTGCAAGTGTGTGTGCTGCGTGTGTGTACAAGTGTGTGTGCGCTGCGTGTGTGTACACAAGTGTGTGTGCTGCGTGTGTGCACACAAGTGTGTGTGCGCGCAAGTGTGTGTGCGCACAAGTGTGTGTGCGCGCCGTGTGTGTACACAGTAATGTGTGTGTGTGTGCGTATATAAAGTGTGTGTGTGCGCGCGTGTATAAAGTGTGTGTGTGTGCGCGCGTGTGTGTGTGCACAAGTGTGTGTGTGCGCTGCGTGTGTGTACACAAGTGTGTGTGTGCGCTGCGTGTGTGTACCTGAGTGTGTGTGTGCGCGCGTGTATCAAGTGTGTGTGTGTGCGCGTGTGTATCAAGTGTGTGTGTGCGCGCATGCGTGTGTGTACCTGGTAACAAGTGTGTGTGTGCGCGTGTGTGTACACAAGTGTGTGTGCTGCGCCGCGTGTGTGTACACAAGTGTGTGCGCTGCGTGTGTGTACACAAGTGTGTGCATGCACGTGTGTGTACACAAGTGTGTGCACGCACGTGTGTGTACACAAGTGTGTGTGCACGCACGTGTGTGTACACAAGTGTGTGTGTGCACGCACGTGTGTGTACACAAGTGTGTGTGTGCACGCACGTGTGTGTACACAAGTGTGTGTGTGCACGCACGTGTGTGTACACAAGTGTGTGTGTGCGCGCGTGTGTGTACACCTGAAGTGTGTGTGCGTGTGTGTACACAAGTGTGTGATGTGTGTGTGTGTGCGCGCGTGTGTGTACACAAGTGTGTGTGCTGCGTGTATTATTGTGTGCGCATGCGATGTGTGTACACAAGTGTGTGTGTGTGCACGCACGTGTGTGTACACAAGTGTGTGTGCACTGCGTGTGTGCCGCTGTGTGTGCGCGCGTGTGTGCCTGCGTGTGTATCAAGTGTGTGTGTGTGCGCGCGTGTATCAAGTGTGTGTGTGTGCGCGCGTGTATCAAGTGTGTGTGTGTGCGCGCGTGTGTGTGTACCTGGGGTATTGTGTGTGTGTGTATGCGTGTGTGTGCATGTGTGTACACAAGTGTGTGTGCGCGCGTGTGTGTGTACCAAAGTGTGTGTGTGTGCGCGCGTGTATCAAGTGTGTGTGTGCGCGCGCGTGTATCAAGTGTGTGTGTGCGCGCGCGTGTATCAAGTGTGTGTGTGCGCGCGCGTGTATCAAGTGTGTGTGTGCGCGCGTGTGTACACAAGTGTGTGTGCGCTGCGTGTGTGTACACAAGTGTGTGTGTGCGCTGCGTGTGTGTACACAAGTGTGTGTGCGCGCATGTGTGTACCTGAAAGTGTGTGTGCGCGCGTGTGTATACACAGGTGTGTGCGCCGCGTGTGTACACAAGTGGCGTAATGCGCGATGTGTACGGTACCGCGCGTGTGTACACAAGTGTGCGCACGCACGTGTGTGTACACAAGTGTGCGCACGCACGTGTGTGTACACAAGTGTGTGTGTGCGCGCGTGTGTGGACACAAGTGTGTGTGCGCACGCACGTGTGTGTGCACACGTGTGTGTACACAAGTGTGTGTGCGCACGCACGTGTGTGTACACAAGTGTGTGTGCGCACGCACGTGTGTGTACACAAGTGTGTGTGTGCGCATGCGTGTGTACACAAGTGTGTGTGTGCGCGTGCGTGTGTACCTGAGTGTGTGTGTGCGCGTGTGTGTAGGGGGAGAGTGTGTGTGTGCGCGTGTGTGTACAAGGTATTGTGTGTGCGCACGTGTGTGTACACAAGTGTGCGCACGCACGTGTGTGTACACAAGTGTGCGCACGCACGTGTGTGTACACAAGTGTGCGCACGCACGTGTGTGTACACAAGTGTGTATGTGCGCTGCGTGTGTGTACTGAAGTGTGTGTGCACGCTGCGTGTGTACACAAGTGTGTGTGTGTGTGCCGCGTGTGTGTGTACACAAGTGTGTGTGTGCGCGCGTGTGTACAAAGTGCCTGCGGTGTGTAAGTGTGTGCGCTTGTGTGTAATACACAAGTGTGTGTGCTGCGTGTGTGTACACAAGTGTGTGTGCATGCGTGTGTGTACACAAGTGTGTGTGCACGTGTGTGTACACAAGCGTGTGTGCACGTGTGTGTACACAAGTGTGTGTGTGCACGTGTGTGTACACAAGTGTGTGTGCATGCACGTGTGTGTGTGTGTGCACACATCTGTGCATGTACGCAAGTATCTGTGCATGTGCACCAGTGTATCTATCCATGTGTACAAGGAAGTGTGTGCATGCATGTGTATGTATGAACATGTTTCTATGTACAAGTGTGAGTGTGTATGCACATGCTTGTACACACATATGCATGTGTGTATGAATGTGTTCATATGTACTTTTCTGCTTGCAAACATTTGTAAATGTGTGTGCACACTTGCACACCTATAGACTACGCATGTGTGTGCATGCATGCTTGTGTATACAAGTGTGTGCGCACATGCTTGCGTGCATACATGTGTGTGCATGTGCACACACGTGGTTGCACACAAGTGTGCGTGCGCACGCACGTGTGTGTACACAAGTGTGTGTGCGCACGCACGTGTGTGTACACAAGTGTGTGCGCCGCGCGTGTGTGTACACAAGTGTGTGTGTGCGCGCGTGTGTGTACACAAGTGTGTGCGCTGCGTGTGTGTACACAAGTGTGTGTGCGCTTTGCGTGTGTGTACACAAGTGTGTGTGCGCACGCACGTGTGTGTACACAAGTGTGTGTGCGCACGCACGTGTGTGTACACAAGTGTGTGTGTGTGCACGCACGTGTGTACACAAGTGTGTGTGTGTGCACGCACGTGTGTGTACACAAGTGTGTGTGTGCACGCACGTGTGTACACAAGTGTGTGTGTGCATGCATGCGTGTACACAAGTGTGTGTGCACACACGTGTGTGTACACAAGTGTGTGCACGCACGTGTGTGTAAACAAGTGTGTGTGCATGCACGTGTGTGTACACAAGTGTGTGTGCATGTGTGTGTACACAAGTGTGTGTGCATGCATGTGTGTACACAAGTGTGTGTGCATGCACGTGTGTGTACACAAGTGTGTGTGCATGCATGTGTGTGTACACAAGTGTGTGTGCATGCATGTGTGTGTGCACATCTGTGCATCGCGCAGTATCTGTGCATGTGCACCAGTGTATCTATCCACGTGTACAAGGACGTGTGTGCATGCATGTGTATGTATGAACATGTTTCTATGTACAAGTGTGAGTGCGTATGCACATGCTTGTACACACATACGCGTGTGTGTATGAATGTGTTCATATGTACTTTTCTGCTTGCAAACATTTGTAAATGTGTGTGCATACTTGCACACCTATAGACTACGCATGTGTGTGCATGCATGCTTGTGTATACAAGTGTGTGCGCACATGCTTGCGTGCATACATGTGTGCGCATGTGCGTGCACGCATGTGTGTGTACACAAGTGTGTGTGCACGCATGTGTGTGTACACAAGTGTGTGTGTGAATGCACGTGTGTGTACACAAGTGTGTGTGTGCAAGCACGTGTGTGTACACAAGTGTGTGTGCGCACGCACGTGTGTGGACACAAGTGTGTGTGTGTGCGCTTGCGTGTGTGAACGCAAGTGTGTGTGTGCTGCCGTGTGTGTGTACACAAGTGTGTGTG
Source organism: Protopterus annectens (assembly GCF_019279795.1). NCBI lineage: Eukaryota > Metazoa > Chordata > Ceratodontiformes > Protopteridae > Protopterus > Protopterus annectens. The sequence goes on along the minus strand of NC_056747.1, from coordinate 10,405,471 downwards.
CACGCACGTGTGTGTACACAAGTGTGTGTGCGCACGCACGTGTGTGTACACAAGTGTGTGTGTACACAAGTGTGTGTGCGCACGCACGTGTGTGTACACAAGTGTGTGTGGGTGCATGCACGCGTGTGTACACAAGTGTGTGTGTGCACGCACGCGTGTGTACACAAGTGTGTGTGCTGCTTGCGCGTGTGTACACAAGTGTGTGTGCGCTGCGATAATACCTGTGTGTGCGCGCATGTGTGTACACAAGTGTGTGTGCACGCACGTGTGTGTACACAAGTGTGTGTGCACGCACGTGTGTACACAAGTGTGTGTGCACGCACGTGTGTACACAAGTGTGTGTGCATGCACGTGTGTGTACACAAGTGTGTGTGCATGCATGTGTGTACACAAATGCGTGTGCATGCACGTGTGTGTACACAAGTGTGTGTGCATGCACGTGTGTGTACACAAGTGTGTTTGCATGCACGTGTTTGTGTGTGTGTGCGCACATCTGTGCATATACGCAAGTATCTGTGCATGTGCACCAGTGTATCTATCCATGTGTACAAGGACGTGTGTGCATGCATGTGTATGTATGAACATGTTTCTATGTACAAGTGTGAGTGTGTATGCACATGCTTGTACACACATATGCATGTGTGTATGAATGTGTTCATATGTACTTTTCTGCTTGCAAACATTTGTAAATGTGTGTGCACACTTGCGCACCTATAGACTACGCATGTGTGTGCATGCATGCTTGTGTATACAAGTGTGTGCGCACATGTTTGCATGCATACATGTGTGCGCATGTGTATACACATCTGCCCATGTGTGTGTGCATACACACGTGTGCACAAGTGTGTGTACTCAAGTGTGTCTGGGCATGCGTATGCACATAGTGTGTGTGTGCACGTACGTGTGTGTACACAAGTGTGTGTGTGTGCACGCACGTGGTTGCACACAAGTGTGTGTGCACGCACGTGTGTGTACACAAGTGTGTGTGCGCATGCGTGGTTGCACACAAGTGTGTGTGCACGCACGTGTGTGTTCACAAGTGTGTGTGTGCACGCACGTGTGTGTACACAAGTGTGTGTGTGCACGCACGTGTGTGTACACAAGTGTGTGTGTGCGCTTGCGTGTGTGTACACAAGTGTGTGTGTGCGCGTGTGTGTGAACAAGTGTGTGTGTGCACACGCATGCGTGTGTACACAAGTGTGTGTGTGCGCGCGCGTGTGTGTACACATATGCGCGCGCGTGTGTGTACACAAGTGTGTGTGCACGCACGTGTGTGTACACAAGTGTGTGTGCGCTCGCACGTGTGTGTACACACGTGCGTGTGCGCTGCGCGTGTGTGTACAAGTGTGTGCGCCGCGTGTGTGTACACAAGTGTGTGTGCGCACGTGTGTGTACACATGTGTGTGCACGCACGTGTGTGTACACAAGTGTGTGTGCGCCGCGTGTGTGTACAAGTGTGTGTGCTGCGTGTGTGTACACAAGTGTGTGTGCGCACGCACGTGTGTGTACACAAGTGTGTGTGCGCACGCACGTGTGTGTACACAAGTGTGTGTGTGCACGCACGTGTGTGTACACAAGTGTGTGTGTGTGCACGCACGTGTGTGTACACAAGTGTGTGTGTGCACGCACGTGTACACAAGTGTGTGTGTGCATGCATGTGTGTACACAAGTGTGTGCACACACGTGTGTGTACACAAGTGTGTGTGCACGCACGTGTGTGTACACAAGTGTGTGTGCACGCACGTGTGTGTACACAAGTGTGTGTGCACGCACGTGTGTGTACACAAGTGTGTGTGCATGCACGTGTGTGTGTGTGCACACATCTGTGCATATACGCAAGTATCTGTGCATGTGCACCAGTGTATCTATCCATGTGTACAAGGACGTGTGTGCATGCATGTGTATGTATGAACATGTTTCTATGTACAAGTGTGAGTGTGTATGCACATGCTTGTACACACATACGCATGTGTGTATGAATGTGTTCATATGTACTTTTCTGCTTGCAAACATTTGTAAATGTGTGTGCACACTTGCACACCTATAGACTACGCATGTGTGTGCATGCATGCTTGTGTATACAAGTGTGCGCACATGCTTGCGATATACATGTGTGCGCATGTGTATACACATCTGCCCATGTGTGTGTGCATACACACGTGTGCACAAGTGTGTATACTCAAGTGTGTCTGGGCATGCGTATGCACATAGTGTGTGTGTGCACGCACATGTGTGTACACAAGTGTGTGTGTGTGTGTGCACGCACGTGGTTGTACACAAGTGTGTCTGCACGTACGTGTGTGTACACAAGTGTGTGTGTGCACGCACGTGTCTGTACACAAGTGTGTGTGCACGCACGTGTCTGTACACAAGTGTGTGCACACACGTGTGTGTACACAAGTGTGTGTGTGCGTGCACGCATGTGTGTGTACACAAGTGTGTGCACGGACGTGTATGCACACAAGTGTGTGTGCACACAAGTGTGTGTGTGTGTGTGTGTGCACGTACATGTGTACACAAGTGTGTGTGTGTGTGTGCACGCACGTGTGTACACAAGTGTGTGTGTGTGCACGTGTGTGTACACAAGTGTGTGTGTGCACGCACGTGTGTGTACACAAGTGTGTGTGTGCACGCACGTGTGTGTACACAAGTGTGTGTGCACGCACGTGTGTGTACACAAGTGTGTGTGCGCACGTGTGTGTGTGTACAAGTGTGTGTGCACGCACGTGTGTACACAAGTGTGTGTGCACGCACGTGTGTGTACACAAGTGTGTGTGCACGCACGTGTGTGTACACAAGTGTGTGTGCATGCATGTGTGTACACAAGTGTGTGTGCATGCACGTGTGTGTACACAAGTGTGTGTGCATGCACGTGTGTGTACACAAGTATGTGTGCATGCACATGTTTGTGTGTGTGTGTGTGCGCACATCTGTGCATATACGCTAGTATCTGTGCATGTGCACCAGTGTATCTATCCATGTGTACAAGGACGTGTGTGCATGCATGTGTATGTATGAACATGTTTCTATGTACAAGTGTGAGTGTGTATGCACATGCTTGTACACACATACGCATGTGTGTATGAATGTGTTCATATGTACTTTTCTGCTTGCAAACATTTGTAAATGTGTGTGCACACTTGCGCACCTATAGACTACGCATGTGTGTGCATGCATGCTTGTGTATACAAGTGTGTGCGCACATGCTTGCGTGCATACATGTGTGCGCATGTGTATACACATCTGCCCATGTGTGTGTGCATACACACGTGTGCACAAGTGTGTGTACTCAAGTGTGTTTGGGCATGCGTATGCACATAGTGCGTATCCATGTGTGAGTCTGTGTGCATGATGTGTCTGGGCATGCGTATGCACATAGTGCGTATCCACGTGTGAGTCTGCGTGCATGAGTAAGTATGCATATGAATGCATCTGCAAATGTTTGTACACGAGTGTGCATCTGTGTGTGTTTGCACACTAGTACACATCTGTGCATGTTTGCACACGTGATGGCATGCATGTGTGTGCACATGATTGTGTGTGTGTGTGTGTGCGTGTTTGTGCGTGCATGTGCGTGCATGTGTGCACGTGAGTGTATGCGTGTGTGCACGCACATGATTGTACGTGTGTGTATGCACACGCGAGTGTACGCATGTGCAAGTGAATGTACACGTCTGTGGTACTCGAGTGTATGGGTCTGTGTCGTGAGTGTACGCATCTGTGCCGTGAATGTACGCGTTTGTGCCGCAAGTGTACGCGTCTGTGCACCCGAGTGTACGCGTCTGTGCACCCGAGTGTACGCATCTGTGCACGTGAGTGTACGAGTCTGTGCACGTGAGTGTACGAGTCTGTGCACGCTAGTGTATGCGTGTGTGCACGTGAGTGTACGAGTCTGTGCACGCTAGTGTATGCGTGTGTGCACGCGAGTGTATGCGTGTGTGCACGCGAGTGTAAGCGTGTGTGCACGCGAGTGTACGCGTGTGTGCATGCGTGTGTGCACGTGAGTGCACGCGTGTGTGCACGTGAGTTAAGCGTGTGTGCACGTGAGTTAAGCGTGTGTGCACGCGAGTGTAAGCGTGTGTGCACGCGAGTGTAAGCGTGTGCACGCGAGTTTAAGCGTGTGCATGCGAGTGTAAGCGTGTGTGCACGCGAGTGCGTGTGTGCGAGTGCAAGCGTGTGTGCGAGTGCAAGCGTGTGTGCAAGTGTAAGCGTGTGTGCGTGTGTGCACGCGAGTGCAAGCGTGTGCGCGTGTGCACGCGAGTGCAAGCGTGTGCGCGTGTGCACGCGAGTGCAAGCGTGTGCGCGTGTGCGCGAGTGCAAGCGTGCGCGCGTGTGCCGCAGTGTGCAAGCGTGCTTGGCGATGCGTGTGCAGCGGTGCATGCGGTGGCGTGTGCGCGCATGTGCATTCGAATGCAAGCGTGTGCGCACGAGTGCAAGCGTGCGCGCGCGTGTGTGCGCGTGAGTGCAAGCGTGCGTGCGCGCGTGCGTGCAGCGTGCGTGCGTGTGCGTGTGCAGCGTGTGTGCGTGTGCACAGCGTGTGCAGCGAAGTGCAAGCGTGTGCGCGTGTGCACGCGAGTGCAAGCGTGCGTGCGCGTGTGCAGCGTCTTGCGTGTGCAGCGTCGCGTGCGCGTGTGCAAGCGTGCAGCGTGCTTGGCGATGCAGCGGTGCAGCGTGTGCGCGGTGCAAGCGTCTTGGCGTGCGTGCGAGTGCAGCGTGTGCAAGTACGCAGCAGTGCAAGCGTCTTGTGCAGCGAGTGCAGCGTGTGCAGCGGCGTGTGCAGCGGTGCAAGCGTCTTGCGGCGTGTGCCGCAGCGGTGCAAAAGCGTCTTGCGCAGCGTGTGCAGCAGTGCAAATGGCGTGCGCGGCGCGTGTGCCTTGCGGTGTAGCGTGCGCGAGTGCAAGTGTGCGAGCGCGTGTGAACGCGAGTGCAAGTGTGTGCGCATGTGTGCGCGCGTGTGCACGCGAGTGCAAGCGTGTGCGCGCATCTGCACATGAGTGCAAGTGGTAATGTGTGCGTGCGTCTGCCCGTGCAAGTGTGCGTCTGCCATGTGCAGCGTGTGCGCGTCTGCCCCCGAGTGCAAGTGTGTGCGCGCATGTGCGCAGCGTGTCTTGTAGCGTGTGCAGTGCAAGCGTGTGTCAGCGTGTGTAGCGTGTGCACCGCAGTGCAGCGTGTGTGCAGCGGTGTGCGTGTGCACGGTGTAAGCATGTGTGCAAGCGAGTGTGCGTGTGCACACGAGTGTAAGCATGTGTACGCGAGTGTAAGCGTGTGTGCACACGATTGTAAGCGTGTGCACACGAGTGTAAGCATGTGTGCACGCGAGTGTAAGCATGTGTGCACGCGAGTGTAAGCGTGTGTGTATGTGAATGTGCTTGTGTGCATGCGAGTGTAAGCGTGTGTGTATGTGAGTGTGCATGTGTGCGAGTGTAGCGATAGTGTGCGCGACTGTGCGTGTGCCGCATGACTGTAAGCGTGTGTGCACACGAGTGTAAGCATGTGTGCACGCGAGTGTAAGCGTGTATGTGAATGTGCTTGTGTGCATGCGAGTGTAAGCGTGTGTGTATGTGAGTGTGCATGTGTGCACGTGAGTGTAAGCATGTGTGCACGCAAGTGTACGTGTATGCACGTGCGCGAGCAAGTGTATGCGAGTGCGGGAACGTGTACACGTGTGCAAGTGTGCGCGCATGCCACTGTGTGCACATGCCGCCGAATGTACATGCATGCGCATGCACCTGAGTGTACACGAGTGCACGCACATGTGTAAATGCAATGTGTATGCACAACCACATGTGTGTGCACACATGTGTATGCATGTGTTTGTGGGCGTGCACACAGGTATGTACACACGTTTGCCTGCTTGTGTATGCACGGTGTACACACGTGTGTGAATTTAGGCACATGTATTTGGGTATGCACATTTATGCATGTACGTGTATATGCATATATTTGTGCATGCACGTGTATACGCATATGTTTGTGTCTGCGCACACATTTGTGTATGCACATTTATGCATGTGCATGCACGTGTGGATACACATGTGTACGTGTGTGTGCATACTCGTGTATGCAAGTGTGCATGCATGTGTGCACATGTGTACACTTGTGTGGGCACGTGTGTACACATTTGCATGTGCATGTGTGTGTCTATACGCATGTGTCTATTCGTGTGCATATGGATGTGTGTCTAAGCATGTGTGTACATAAGCATGTGTGTGCGCACGTCTGTGTACACAAGTGTGTGTGTGCACGTCTGTGTACACAAGTGTGTGTGCGCACGTCTGTGTACACAAGTGTGTGTGCGCACGTCTGTGTACACAAGTGTGTGTGCACATCTGTATGTGTTTGCACATGTGGGCATCATGTCTGTGTGGGTACAGAGATGTGCATGGGCACGTATGTGTAAGCAAGTGTATTTGTGTGTATGACTGTGTGTGCACATGTATGTGTGTATACGTGTGTGTGTGTGTATATATACACACTGGTGTGTGTGAGCATGTGTCTGTATGCACTTGTCTGTACATGCATGTGTGTATGCAGTTGTCTGTGCATGCACGTCTGTATGCAGTTGTCCGTGCATGCACGTGTGTATGCACCTGTCCGTGCATGCACGTTTGTATGCACCTGTCCGTGCATGCACGTGTGTATGCACCTGTCCGTGCATGCACGTGTGTATGCACCTGTCTGTGCATGCACATGTGTATGCACCTGTCTGTGCATGCACGTGTGTATGCACCTGCATGTGCATGCACGTGTGTATGCACCTGTCTGTGCAAGCACGTGTGTATGCACAGGTCTGTGTATGTCTGTGTGCATCACATGTGTGCCCATGTGTGCAGCATGTGTGTGTGTACACACACTTGTGCAGCACGTTTGTGTGTATGCACGTGTGTGCAGCATGTGTTCACACATTTGTGCAGCACGTGTGTACGCACGTGTGTGCAGCACGTGTGTTTACACATTTGTGTAGCACGTGTGTTCACACATTTGTGCAGCACGTGTGTGTGTACGCACGTGTGTGCAGCGCGCGTGTGTGTGTACGCATGTGTGTGCAGCACGTGTGTGTGTACGCATGTGTGTATGCATGTGTGTGCAGCATGTGTGTACGCACGTGTGCAGCATGTGTGTGTACGCACGTGTGCAGCATGTGTGTGTGTGTACGCATGTGTGTGCAGCACGTGTGTGCAGCATCTGTGTACGCACATGTGCAACGCGTGTGCAGCACATGTGTACGCATGTGTGCAGCACGTGTGTACGCATGTGTGCAGCACGTGAACGTACGTGTGCAGCACGTGTGTTCATACGTGTGTGCAGCACGTGTGTACATACGTGTGTGCAGCACATGTGTATGCACGTGTATGTACATGTGTGCAGCACATGTGTACGTGTGTGCAACACGTGTACGTACATGTGTGCAGCACACATGTATGCATGTGTGTGCAGCACACGTGTACGCATGTGTGTGCAGCACACGTGTACGCATGTCTGTGCAGCACACGTGTACACATGTGTGTGCAGCACACGTGTACGCATGTGTGTACAGCACATGAGTATGTACATGTGCAGCACGTGCGTACGTATGTGTGTGCAGCACTTGCAGCATGTGTGTACGTACGTGTGTGCAGCACGTGTACGTATGTGTGCAGCACGTGTGTGTGTAAGTATGTGTGTGCAGCACGTGTGCGTGTAAGCACGTGTGCATCACGTGTGTGCACCACGTGTGTGCAGCACGTGTGTGTAAGCACATGTGCATCACGTGTGTGCACCACGTGTGTGTGTGTATGCATGTGTGCAGCACGTGTGTGTTTATGCATGTGTGTGCAGCACGTGTGTGTGTATGCACGTGTGTAAAGCACCTGTGTGTGTTTGCACGTGTGTGCAGCACCTGTGTGTGCACGTGTGTGCAGCACCTGTGTGTGCAGCACCTGTGTGTGCACGTGTGTGCAGCACCTGTGTGTGTATGCACGTGTGTGCAGCACCTGTGTGTGTATGCACGTGTGTGCAGCACCTGTGTGTGTATGCACGTGTGTGCAGCACCTGTGTGTGCATGCACGTGTGCAGCACCTGTGTGTGCATGCACGTGTGTGCAGCACCTGTGTGTGCATGCACGTGTGTGCAGCACCTGCGTGTGCATGCACGTGTGTGCAGCACCTGTGTGTGCATGCATGTGTGTGCAGCACCTGTGTGTGCATGCACGTGTGTGCAGCACTTGTGTGCAGCACCTGTGTGTGCAGCACCTGTGTGTGCATGCACGTGTGTGCAGCACCTGTGTGTATGCACGTGTGTGCAGCACGTGTGTGTATGCACGTGTGTGCAGCAACTGTGTGTGTATGCATGTGTGTGCAGCACCTGTGTGTGTATGCACGTGTGTGCAGCAACTGTGTGTGTATGCACGTGTGTGCAGCAACTGTGTGTGTATGCACGTGTGTGCAGCAACTGTGTGTGTGCAACAACTGTGTGTGTATGCACGTGTGTGCAGCAACTGTGTGTATGCACGTGTGTGCAACTGTGTGTATGCACGTGTGTGCAGCACCTGTGTGTGTACGCACGTGTGTGCAGCACCTGTGTGTGTATGCACGTGTGTGCAGCACCTGTGTGCAGCACGTGTATGTACGTGTGTGCAGCACGTGTGTACGCATGTGTGCAGCACGTGTGTGTATACATGTGTGTGTACGCATGTGTGCAGCACCTGTGTGTGTATGCATGTCTGTGCAGCACCTGTGTATGCACGTGTGTGCAGCACCTGTGTGTACGTATGCATGTGTATACACATGTGTGTCTGTACGCACATGTGCATGTGTGTGTGTGTACACATGTGTCTGTACGCACATGTGCATGTGTGTGTGTTTACGCATGTGTGTGTATGCGTATGCACGTGTGTTCACCATGGGTGTGTGTACGCATGGGTGTGCACCATGGGTGTGTGCATGCACGGGCGTGCACCATGGGTGTGTCGGGCGTGCACCATGGGTGTGTGTGCATGCACCATGGGTGTGTGTATGCATGTGTGTGCACCATGGGTGTGTGTACGCACGTGAGTGCATGCACCATGGGTGTGTGTACGCACGTGTGTGCATGCACCATGGGTGTGTGTATGCACGTATGTGCACCATGGGTGTGTGTATGCATATGTGTGCACCATGGGTGTGTGGATATGCACGTTTGTGCACCATGGGTGTGTGTACGCGCATGTGTGCACCATGGGTGTGTATACGCACATGTTTGCGCACGTGTGCACCATGGGTGTGTGTGCGTACATGTGTGCACCATGGGTGTGTGTGCGTACATGTGTGCACCATGGGTGTGTGTGCGTACATGTGTGTGCACATGTACACACGTGTATGTACGAATGTGTCAACACACGTGTGTTTCTATATACATGCTTGTACACGTGTGCATGCACATGTGTGCACACATGTGGATGTGTACACATGTGTATGCATGCATATGTGTAAGCATGTGTGTGTACACACGTGTATGGACTTGTTTCTATGTATTCGCATGTACACACATGTGAATGTAAAAACACATGTACGCACATGCTTGTATGCATGTGCATGCATGTGTATGCACCACTTTGTGCTCATGTTTGTGTGCATACACATACTAGTCTGTGAATGGGCTTCGTACACTCATGTGTATGTATGCATATTTGTACGCACGTGTGTGCATGTGTGTGTATGCATGTATCAGCAGCACATGTGTGTACGCACGTGCCGCACGTGTGTGCAGCATGTGTACGCATGCATGTATGCATGTGTGTGCAGCACGTGTGTGTGTGTGTGTGTGTGTGTGTGTGTGTGTGTGTGTGTGCAGCACGTGTATGTATGCACGTGTGCATGTGTGTATGCACGTATGTGCAGTGTATGTGTGTGTACACATGTGTGTGCAGCACGTACGTGTGTGTTCGCACGTGTATGCACCATGGGTGTGTGTATGCACATGTGTGTGTAAGCATGTGTGTGTAAGCATGTGTGTGCACCGTGGGTGTGTGTATGCATGTGTGTGCACCATAGGTGTGTGTACGCACTTGTGTATTCACATGTGCACACATGTATGTATGAATGAGTAAACACACGCGTTATAACACATGTGTACACAAGTATACATGCATGTGTGTTTACACACGTGGGTTTGTACACATGTATGCATGCATATGTGTAAGCATGTGTGTGTACACATGTGTATGCACTTGCTTCTATGTATTCACATTTACATACAGGTGAATGCAAGCACACATGTACATACATGTGCATACATGTGCAAATCTGTGAATGCGCTTCAAACGCTCGTGTATACGCACGTGTATATGTGTGTACGCACGTGTATATGCATGTGTGTGTAGCACGTGTCTACGCATGTATGTGCAGCACGTGTCTACGCATGTGCGTGCAGCATGTGTCTACGCATGTGCGTGCAGCACGTGCCTACGTGCAGCATGTATGTGTGTGGAGCACGTGTGTGCAGCAGCACGTGTGCAGGACACGTGTGTACTCATGTGTGTGCAGCACGTGTGTATGCACGTGTGTGCAGCACGTGAGTATGCAAGTGTGTATGCACGTGTGCAGCACGTGTATGCACGTGTGTGCAGCACGTGTGTATGCACGTGTGTGCAGCACGTGTATGTGCAGCACGTGTGTGTGCACATGTGTGCAGCACGTGTGTGTGCACATGTGTGCAGCACGTGTGTGTGCACATGTGTGCAGCACGTGTGTGTGCACGTGTGTGCAGCACGTGTGTATGCACGTGTGTGCAGCACATGTGTATGCACGTGTGTGCAGCACATGTGTATGCACGTGTGTGCAGCACATGTGTATGCACGTGTGTGCAGCACATGTGTGTACACACGTGTGTGCAGTACATGTGTATACATGTGTGTGCAGCACGTGTGTGTACGCACGTGTGCAGTAAGTGTGTGTGCGCATGTGTGCAGCATGTGTGTGTATGCACATGTGTGTATGCACATGTGTGTGTATGCACATGTGTGTGTGCGCACATGTGCAGCACGTATGTGCAGCACGTGTGTGTGTGTACGCATGTGTGTGCAAAGTGTGTGTAAGCACGTGTACGCACATGAGTGCAGCACGTGTGTGTACACACGTGTGTGCAGCACGTGTGTGTACATGTGTGTGCAGCATGTGTGTGTGTACGCACGTGTTTGCAGCACGTGTGTGCAGCACGTGTACACGTGCATGTATGCATGTGTGCAGTATGTGTGCAGTATGTGTGCATGTGTGTCTGTACGAACGTGTGTGCAGCATGTGTTTGTGTCTGTATGCATGTGTGTGCAGCACTCGTGAGTGTGTCTTTACGCACATGTGTGCAGCACGTGTGTGTCTGTGCACATGTGCAGCATGTGTGTGTCTGTACACGTGTGTGTGCAGCACGTGTGGGTGTACGCACGTGTTTGTACTCATGTGTGTGCAGAGCATGTTTGAGTATGCACGTGTGTATGCACGTGTGCAGAATGTGTAGCAGCACGTGTGTGTGTGCAGCACGTGTGTACACACGTGTGTGCAGTACGTGTGTGTATACACGTGTGTGCAGCACGTGTGTGTACGCACGTGTGCAGTACGTGTGTGCACACATGTGCAGCACGTGTGTGTATGCATGTGTGTGCAGCACGTGTGTGTGTACATACATGTGTGCAGCACGTGTGTGTGTACACACGTGTGTGCAGCACGTGTGTGTGTACACACATGTGCAGCACGTGTGTGTGTACACATGTGTGTGCAGCACATGTGTGCACCATGGGTGTGTGTCCGCACATGTGTGTACGCATATGTGTGCACCGTGGGTGTGTGTACGCACGTGTGCACTGTGGGTGTGTGTACGCACGTGTGCACCATGGGTGTGTGTACGCACGTGTGCACCATGGGTGTGTGTACGCACATGTGTGCACCATGGGTGTGTACGCATGTGTGTATTCACATGTGCACGTGTATGTACGAATGAGTCAACAAGTGTTATAACACACTTGTACACGTGTGCATGCACGTGTGTTTACACATGTGGGTGTGTACACGTGTATGCATGCATATGTGTAAGCATGTGTGTGTACACAAGTGTATGCACTTGTTTCTATGTATTCACGTTTACACACAGGTGAATGTAAACACACACATACATACATGCTTGCATGCATGTGCATGCACGTGTATGCACAACTTTGTGCTCATGTTTGTGTGCATACATGTGCGAGTCTGTGAATGCACTTCATATGCTCATGTGTATACGCACGTGTATACGTGTACGCATGTGTGTCTATGCATGTGTGTGCATGTGTATACCGTATGCAAATGTGTGTGCATGTGTGTATGCACGTGTGCGTACGCATGTGTGCAGCATGTGTGTACGCATGTGTGCAGCATGTGTGTGTGCACATGTGTATGCAGCACGTGTGTGTACGCACGTGTGTGCACGTGTGCAGCACGTGTGTATGTACGTGTGTGCAGCACTCTGTGTGTATGCAGTTGTGTGCAGCACGTGTGCAGTTGTGTGTGTACGCATGTGTGTGTACACGTGTGTGCACCATGGATGTGTGTACGCATGTGTGTGTGCACCATGGATGTGTGTACGCATGTGTATATGCACATGTGTACACGTGTATGTACGATATACATGCTTGTGCACGTGTGCATGCATGTGTGTATACACAAGTGGGTGTGTATGCATGCGTATGCATGCATATGCGTAAGCATGTGTGCACACATGTGTATGCACTTGTTTCTATGTATTCGCGTGTACAAACCTGTGACTGTAAACATGTGTATGCACATGCTTGTATGCATGTGCATGCATGTGTATGAACAACTTTGTGCTCATGTTTGTGTGCATACACATGCGAGTCTGTGAATGCACTTTATACACTCATGTGTGTATACGCATGTGTATACATGTGTACGAATGTGTATACGTGTGTATGCACATGGATACATGTGTATGCACGTGTATACATGTGTATGCATGTGTGTGTATGCATGTGTGTGCGCACATCTGTATGTGTATGCACATGTGGGTATGCATGTCTGTGTGGGTACACGTGTGTGTACAGAGATGTGCATGGTCACGTGTGTGTAAGCAAGTGTATTTGTGTGTATGCATGTGTGCGTGTGTGTATGACAATGTGTATGTGTGTGTGTGTATACACAGGTGTGTGAACATGTGTGTGTATGACTGTGTGTGTGTATATACACAGGTGTGTGTGAACAGCTGTGTACGACCATGTGTGTACCCCATATGACTGTGTGAACATGTCTGTGTATGCACGTGTCTGTGTATGTACGTGTGCATGCACGTGTATGTGTATGCACGTCTGTATGTGTGCATATGCATGTCTGCAGCTGCACATGTGTGCAGCACATGTGTACGCACTTGTGTGCCACACGTGTGCAGCACGTGTGTATGCACTTGTGTGCCACACGTGTATGCACTTGTCTGCAGCACGTGTGTGTACGCACTTGTGTGCAACATGTGTGTGTACACAAATGTGTGTACAAACTTGTGTGTGTACGCACTTGTGTGTAGCACGTGTGTGTACGCACTTGTGTGCAGCACGTGTGTCTACGCATTTGTGTATGCATGTGTGTACACACGTGTTTGTATGTGTACACGTGTGTATGCACATCTTGTGTGTGTATACGCATGTGTGTCTGCATTTTTTGTGTGTCCACATTTGTGTGTATATGCAGGTATGTCCGCATTTGTGTGTATGCACATGTCCGCGCATGTGTGTACGCATGTGTGTCTGCATGTGTATGCACGTGTCTGTATGAATGTGTGTACTTGTGTGTGTACGCATGTGTCTGTATATACAAACGTGTTTTATGTGTGTGTACGCATGTGTATGCATACATATGTGTACATACATGTGTGTGCGTGTGCGCACACGTATGCATGCGTGTATGTACATGTGGGTACATGAGTGTGTGTGCGCACGTGTGTATACATGGATGTGTGGGGGCATGTGTTTGTGTACACATGCATGTGCACATGTGTGTGTGAGTGTATACCCAAGTAAGAGTGTGTATGCCCATGTGTGCATGCATCTGTGTGTATTTGTGTGTTTGGACATGTGTGCGCACATCTGTGCATACATATGTGTGCATGTTCACATGTGCACACATCTGTATGCACGTGTGTTAATGCTAGTTTCTATGTGTACATACATGTGCGCACGTCTGTATGTGTATGTATGTGTGTATGCACATCTGTGTACATGCACGCACATGTGTCTGTGTATTTTTGTGTACACATTTGTTTATAGGCATGTGTTTATGTGCACATCTGTGTCTGTGTACCCACGTGTACATTCATCTGTTTACAAGTGTGTTCAAATGTGTGTATGCACTTGTGTGTATACATGTCTATCCATGTCCATGAACATGTACATGTGTACACCCTTGTGTAAGCATGTGTGTCTGTATATGCACATGTACGTGTGTATGCACATATGTGCACATGTACACACGTTTGTACACACATTTGTGTGTGTACACACGTGTATATATGCATGTGTGTTTATACACACGTCTATTTATGCATGTGTGTATGTGTGCACAAGTATTTGTACCTGTTTGTGTGTGTATATGATTGTGACTGTTTGCCAAAATGTACATGTGTATGCACGTTTGTGTATGCACTGTGTGTATATGTACGTGTGTCTGTGTACTTTGTGTGTACTCACATGGTGTGTATGTGTGTGTGTGTATGGACTTGTGTGCAGCCACTTAGCATGTGTGCACATGTGCGCATGTGCATGCACATTTGTATGCATATGGGTGTTGATGCAGGTATGTAAATGCACGACTGTGTACACACATCTGTGCACGTGTGTAGACATGTGTGAGTATGCACCTGTGTGTATACACGTTTGTGTACACACATCCACGTGTTTGTCTGCATGTGTGCATGCTCATGTGTGTCTGTATGCAAGTGTGCACACAAGTGTTTGTGTATGCACGTGTGCACGCAAGTGTTTGTGTATGCATGTGTGTCTGCCAATGTGTTTTTGTATGTATGTGTGTGCGTGCATGTGCGTCTGCACATCTGTGTACGCACATGTGTATGGATGTGTGTGTCTGCATGTGTGTACGAATGTTTCTGCCTGTGTGTATGCATGTCTGTAAGCATGTGTGTATGCACATCTGTAAGCATGTGTCTGTGTATACAAATGTTTGTGTACATGTGTGTGCACATGTGTATACACAGGTGTTTGTACACATTTGTAGGTACATGTGGGTGTGCACATGTGTGTGTACACGTCTGTAAGCATATGTGTGTGAGTGGGCACAGATCTGCTTACACGTGTGTTTATGCATGTATGTGTGTAAGTGCATGTGTGCATTCATGTATATACAAGTGAGTGCATACCCGCATGTGTATGCATGTGAGTGCATACTCACATATGTGTATGCATGTGACTGCATACCCACATGCGAGTGCCTGCACATGTGTATGTACGTGTGCATGTGTGTTTGCATACGTGTGCATCCATGTGTGTGTACACATGTAGTTCTACACACATCTGTGCACATGTATGTATGCATGTGTGAGAGTATAAATGTGTATGTATCCATATCTGTAAGCACATCTGTGTGTACAAGCTTGTGTGTGCGCACATGCACATGTGCATGTGTACACATGTCTATGTGTACATAAGTGTGCATGTACGTATGTGGGTGTGCGGAAGTGTGTGCTCGCATGTGTGCATGCAACTGTGTTTGTGAGCACACGTGTGTGCATGCAAATGTGTTTGTACACACTTGTGTTTACATGTGTGGATGAGTATGTGTGTTCATATCTGTACACACATCTGTGTGTACATACCTGCATGTGTACACACCTGTATGCATGCATGTATCTGTGTGCGTGTCTATACATATGTCTGTGTGTACATGTGTGTATACATGTGTGTACACGTGTGTGCATGCAGGTGCGCGCATGCATGTGTCTGCACGCGTGTACTCATGTGTCTGTGTGCATTCACGTGTGGTTGTGCATGTGTGTATACACGTGTGTACTCACATATGTGAGTGCATGTGTATGCATGCCAGTGTGTTTGTGTGTAGACACAGTTTTGTGTGTGTGTGTGTGTGCATGTTTGTGTGTATGTACGTGTGTGCACACATGTATGCACATTTGCCTCTACGTATGTGCACACGTACGCACGTTTGTATACATGAGTGCATGTACACATGTGTATGTATGCATGTGAAGCCACGCATTTGAGTGTGCACACACGTGCATTCACAAATTTGTCTGTACATGCACGTGTAGGCATGTAAGTGTGTATATGTACATGTGACGTATACATGTGTGTGTGTACTCTTGTATGAGTGCGTACGCACATGTATGGAAGGGTGTGCATGCACATGTTTCTACACACGTGTGTGGGAATGCATGTGTGTGAACACATCTATGTGTGTGCATACGTGTGTCTGTGTACACACCTGTGTGCATGCAAGTGTGTTTGGGTGTATGTACATGTGTGAACACATGTTTCTATGCATGTGTGTGCACAAGTGTGTTATATACATGTGTGTGTATGCACACATGTGTATGCATGTGTGCAAATCACAGGAAATATTTAAAATAGCATTGAAGGGCAAGCTCAGACAAAGAAAACCAATACCTAAACTAATCTTCACTATATTCCTGACTAAATCTTAGAAAATTATACTGTTCCCTAAGTACTTACTTTATAGAGCAAGGCAAATGATGTGCAGAATTTTTCTTCTTGTTGTCAGACCCAAGACAGAATACAGAATGCTCTGTCTCACTAAGAGACTTCTCAAAATAATATCCAAAATGTTACCTTTGTGACAGCTTACAGAATGACTTTGTTTCCATGCAAAACCCCAGTGCCGAAAGCTGGCAGGATTTAGCTCATACCTGTAAAAATACACACAAGGGCTTTTGCTCAGATCTGCAGCAGGTGCTGGAAGTCATACAGCAATTTCATATCTCCATGCTTCCAGAGTAGTAATTAATCCACCCCAAAGACAATACAGAAAGTTTCCTAGTACAGACTTTGTCTATCTGGCTGCACTGAAATCTGTGAGATAGTATCTTTATGGTCTAGCCTATAAAGTGATTTAATTTCAGATTTTTTTTAAGGTTTGCTGGACTGAGGTTAACCTTCCAGTTTTCTCTGTTAAAACACATACATGTAAAGAGTTACAACAGTGCATGCACATTCTATTCTCTCCAGTAGGGCACACTATGGACACATTTCAAACACAAGCACTTTATAAATACCTTTTCAACACAAACATTTGTACAAATCAGTTTGATATACACATGACATGCAGTTCTAATACTTTTGTAACACCAGCATCTTGTATGACGTACATTTCTAATACATTTTAACACAAGCATCTTGTATAAATCAGTTTGATATTCAGACATGACATATAATTATTTAGAAAATTCCAGCTAGCTGTGCTGGCAGTACCCCCTTTTATCACTCACACTAATGTGAAAAGAGGATGTAGTTGGAGAGAGGACAGAGCATCTGATTAGCCTTAAGTCGTGCAGGAGCATAGCCATTGTTTGGAGTAATATTCTTTTAGTAGATGTTTGAAATTATGAGTATCAGGATTAATATGTATGTCTTGGGGGAGTGAGTTCCAGATTTTGGTTATTCTGCTGGAGTATAAGGAATCTCCATAATAACTGTGGGATTTAGTTACAGTTAGCATTAGTTTGTCAAGAGACCTAAGGGACCTGAGATTTGTGTAGAGTTGAACGAGGTCAGTTAGAACGAGCCAGTTGTCAGGCTTGTAGTATTTATGAATTACTTCTCAGGTTGATAAAAATATGCCTGACATGTATATAAAAGGAACTAAAACATTTTTACTCCTTGTATCTTAATATCCATAATCAAGAGCTTCTGGCTTCTCAAGTTTTTGTATTATTTCTTCCCATATATCTTTATCTGCCATAACAGAATCCTTTTAATCCATATACCCCAATATTTCATCTTACGTCCCCAGAAATATGGGTATTGCTGAACAGATTCATGCATGGGTACATATAGTTTACTGCTAGGGTCTTTGTTTTGTCTTCATGTATTTCATGAAAGGAACTGTCTCAGAATGTTCCACAACACTGAAATGTCCATTAGTGGATTTATTAGGTACAAAGTAATATAATCTGCAAACTAAGTTAACATTTCTTAATTACATCAGTTATATTCTTACATTTGTGAGTCTCTTATTTCAATGCTATGTTCTCTGAATATAAAGAAAATGACAAAGGGGAAAGATGACATCCCTGGCTGATTCCTCCGTTCAAACACAACTTCTCAGAGAAGATCTTTCCCACATCCGCCCTATTATTCTATCAGGGAATACAAATGGTACCACAGCCCTATTCATAAAATCCGTGCTGACTCTACTGAATCCTTTTTCTGCTTCAAGACCCATCAACAATGACATTTTCTTACACTACTTTCCTCAATGCTGCTCTATTAATGCTATCAAATGTTTGTTCCCCCACCACAAAAAAACACAAATGAGCCATAGTTATCAATTCTGACAATACCTTTGCCATTCTCATAGCTAGTACAAACATAAAAACTTTAGCATATACACTTTTAATGGGTCTATTGAAGTTGGGTCTGAAGGGTGTTTACCTCCTTGGGTAACACAGCCACCACAGCTTTCTTCCAAAATGCTAGCTCTTGCCTCTTTTTATAAGAAATAAAGTTAAAACTCAGATCTTTATTACTTCCTATTTTCAAATTTCCACATTCTGTTTCTGAAGCTTTTCCTATTATACATTAGTCTTTATTTCATCTTCCCCATCATATACATCAATTATTGAGCCTCAACTTCCTCTAACATTGGCAAAATTAAGTCCATTGATACATATTTATGCCTTTTCTTGATTTCCACATTTTTCTGCTTTACAGAAATTTCCATACATTTTCTGAAATATCTACAATACCACTATTATAGCTCTGGATATTTTTCATGTAAGCTCCCTAAGTTGTATGACAACCCTTTTTACTTTCTGTTCCATAAAATGTATTAAACATCTGAAATACCACTGTATTATTACTACTATATTATTATTACAGGTGTTAATCACCACAAAGGCCTTTTTAAGCCTAGCCATGCATCCTAAATCTCTGACAAGTTCTGATACCCTTGGTAAGTGTAGGTAGGGGCTTGGGAGATGAACCATTTACAGGTTGCCTGTGTCCATTAGAGACATAGGTGCCAAACCAGGGATGAATTTCCTATTCCCCATCCAATTGTTCAAGCTGCACTTGAATTGGTTAGTGAGGAACTCTGCTTCACATGGATGGGGAGCCTGTTCCAGAGACATGGTAATCTCTAGAATACATGCATGTCTGTCCAGCAGGTCATATTTATATCACAGGCAGGGTTATTTTCCTTGTAGGCTCCCTCAGTTTGGTGATAACACTTTATACTTTCTCTTGACTAAATCAGTACTAACATTTTTTTGTTCTCAGGAGGTATTAACAAAACATACTTGCTTGAGCTAATACATATTATCCAAATCCTCCCATTGGAACTATAAAGTTGCTCCTCTGTTCTATGAGAATCCCCTTTGGCAGTACTTTAACCTTTGTCAACTCCAATAAGCAATTCCCATTTTTCACCATGTTTTAACTACATTTTCTTTTTATCCTATTCACTAGATATCACTCTTAAGAAATGTATCTTCCTTAAATCATTTCACTACCCATTCCTTAATATATATTTAGCACATAAGTAGGAAAGTGCATGTGTCTCATTTTTACTTCATTACCCTGCCTCACTACCTTAGTTTATATTGTTGTACGAGCTGAAATAGTTACTGGATTTGTATCAAAGATTTAAATTAAATGCACATGCTGCAGTAAACTATAATTTCTATCAGTCTAGCCCAATTATTGTATCTTGGGGAATAATATGGAAATTCTGAGTTCCTACTACTGAATTCACATCTTTCTTACCAAATATTCAGATATTGTTTTTTAGAAATATACCATTTTGTTATATTTTCCTTTCTATGTCCCTCTCATGCACCCTCACTATTGCAAGTTAGGCCCTAGTTATACCTATATTACTCCCTGCTGAAAACTTATTCCTCCCCAAATTTTCTCATGCTCCATAATAGCCTTAGGTGGACTATAAATACATGGCAGTATACTCCTCCTCCTCTTCTGCCAGTAATTCCTTACTACCATATGCCTAATCTCATTTTTCCCCAAAGCCTCTCTCACAAACATTGCTCCCCTTTTCTTTTGTCCCTGATACTTTGCTGAATGCTCAACCTAAAATCCTTTGTCTAAGACACAATTCCTTCCTACACTTCTTAATATAAACTAATACTCTCCACTTATCTAGATCTGCAGAGCCATTGGCATTCCATGCTAATGCTGACAAAGCAGCTATTCTGATAAAAAAATACTTTCACATATTACATGGCAATTATTTTGAATGTATGTTTTTAACTTGCAGTTTGATGTACACAACATTGTTTTGCAGGCTGGTCTTGTGTGCAGTTGCTGCTTTTCATCTATGAATTCATGTCTCATTTTCCTAGACGTTTTGCCTCAATAAAAATACTAAAAAAAATAAATTTGTAAATCACTCACCCCTTTTATCTCACAGAAAATGCACAAAACTATATAGACTGTACAAAAAAGGAGTTAAACCTCCATAGAGGGGCACCTGCTCAACAGAAACCAATGAGCATTACCTATTCTAAAGTTAGGACTGTGTTTTATCTAAGATTGTTAGGTACTATGCCATTTGCTGGATTCAATCTGACCATCTGCTAGTGCTTCTAGCCTTGAGCTACTTCAAAATGTCCTTCACATAATCACCCAGTGCCATCATTAACACCAGATCTTGTTTGCTGGAGTAGTGAATGATCTCAGTACCACAGCTAAGTGCTCCTTGTTTTAATTCTGTTTGATACTATAGGTTCATAGGAGGAAACTAAGCAAAAGTCCCTACTGCCTTTACAAGCCTAGCTATGTAATACCCATGTTCCCTAACTGACCATTGTTAGATGGTTTGATTGTTTGCAGAGCAAATCTATGATCAGCACCGGGTGATTATATATTAGTATTATACATGTGTGTATATATTCTGTTGCTCTCTTCTGTATTTTGATATATTCTCTTTTAATACTTTTTCAGTACTATTATCCTCAACTCCTTTGTAACTACAGAGGAAGTCTAGTATTCCCATCACTCCCACTAATTCCTTACACAATATTTGCATTTTTTCTATTTATAATATAATGCATATTATTATTATTATTATTTTTTTTTTTTTGCTGTAAGTGTTACTCTTTTATCTTCTCTTAATAGTCCTTGTAGTTGCTTCTATTACATGGTTTAAAAAGAGCTTCAGAAGGGTTAGTACAAAATCCTGCCCTGGGACACCCACAGCAGTGTATGGTATGCCTGAGACAGGAGCACCTGAAAGCAGACTGTATTATGAGTAAGGTCTTCAGGCTGTTGTCCCTTGTGGGCTGTAGCAATAAATGAATATGGAAAGGACTTATCCCTACTGACAGGCGTCTTCTGCAGAAAGACCCGAAAAGGATGAGAAGGAGAATCAGTGAAAAAAGTAACCCAAGCATGGCTCGGGCTGCCCACCTTCAAGGCCTTTATCTCCTTCTCTGGTCATAATAGCAGCATCAATGGTTCTGAAGTGGAGGCACCCTCCTGTGATCTGTTCAGTGTCAATGGTATCCTTACCTCAAGTCCATGCATCTAATTCATACAGTGCTGATGGAATCTCAGGGCTTTTTCCTCAGTGTTCATTCTAGGTCACCATCAACTACAGGTTCACCTGGGGACATTCTCAGTGTCAAAGTTCTAGGTCACCAACAACTACAGGTTCACCTGGGGACATTCTCAGTGTCAAAGTCCCAGGGATTTGAAGCATCATGAGCACAACTCTTCAGACTGAAACCCTCTGAATCCTTGGTCTTGATGCCACTTGCACCTTCTTTGATGGGGAAGGATGCAACCCTCTGTTGGAGATCCACAATGCTGACTGATTCACAGTCGGCTTTTGAGGCTATGGGGAGGATGACAGACACCCCTCCCAGGCCTCACCAGCCCTGGCAATTGTTGATCTTTTAACCTGTTCATCTCAAGTCCATAGCAAAGAGCAGAACAGAATCTGAAGGAACCAGCATGGATTCATTCAGTCCTCTAGGGATTCAGAGCAGTTTCCCTTGGATAATACGGAAGAGGACATGTAAAAGAAGACATGAAGACTCCTCTACGGAGTCCTTGACATCAGACACCAACTTGGATGAATGACAGAGCTCCCCAAAAATCCCCTCCTGAAAATGCCACCTATGTTGAGATCCTAAAATGGATGAGATGGAATTTTGGCCTACTGACCCCCCCCCCCTTCTCAGGTTGAGGAGGTGCTCTTTGAGGCATGCCATTCTACGTCTTTGATTATCCTTACTGCTGATGATCTTGTAGATTTGACCATCAGGAGGGCAAGGAACCAGTCACTACAGAGGCTATACCAGACAAACATTTACACCCAGCTAAAGATAGCACTGGTCCAAGGGGTCTCTGGTGGACTCCATGACTATCACAGCACCCAACAAATGACAGTTAAGGCAGCCAATGTCCATATGCCTAGCAAGGAGTCTACAGCACTGGACGGAACAGGGAATCACGCTTATGTCTTGGGCACTGAATTACATGATACACATGAACTGCTTTAAGAGATTTAGCAGAAGAGGCTTTAGACTCTTTGCAGGAGCCACCCACTTCTGAGTCAAGGAAGCAAGTTGAGACTATGGTGGGTACTATGCTGAATATTATAAATGTCTTCAAGCAGCTGCTGTATAATGCAGATGATCGATCAGCCAGGGTAGTGGGCACAGGCATCACTCTAAGATGACATGCCTGTCTTTAACAGTGTGATTTTGTGGACAGTTTTAAGGAGTCTTTCACTAGTGTTCCATTTGATGGATCACCTTGTTAGGAATGACAGTGAAAGATAGGTTAACAAGCTGCAAATAAGATATAACCCGGCTGGGTTGTGATAGCGAGGAAAAAAGTGCATTCATACAGCAGTTGCATGACCTAATAGATGAAGCAGGACAACAGGAATTGGTGTTGAAAATGGGTGACTTGAATGCACATATTGGAACAGGATATGAGGACTGCCTGTGTCCACATGGGTGTGGCAACAGGAATAGAGGAGAGGCCATTCTAGACTTGTGTGTGGCAAATGGCCTGATAGCAGCCAACACATGGTTCAGAAAGAGAAACAGTAACAAGATAGCATACAAGAGTGGCCACCATGCAACTCAGGTGGACTTTTCCTCCTAGTAAAGAAAGAGCACAGGGGTAGAAGCAATGACTGCAAAGGTATCCTCAGTGAAACAATCAGTCTACAGCATAACCCACTAGTTGCCACAATCAGCTGCAAGCAATGGTCAGAGAAGAGACTAAGCTCAACTGAGACGATGTTGAAGACTTGGAAGCTGATTGGAGAGAAACCACAACAGTTCAAGGAATAACTCAGGGCTCTAACACCATAAAAAGAAGGGGAAATAGGTGGAGCTGAAGAAGAATGGCAGCACCTCAAAACAGCACGTGTGAGGACTACAGAACAGATATGTGGCCGAGCCAGGTATGGAAATAAGGCACATAAGGAAAGCTGGTGGTGGAATGCAGAAGTCCACGAAGTCATCAAAAGAAAGAAAGAAAGACAAAAAAGTGCAGGAAAAAGTGGGAGATAGAAAAGACAGATCAGGCTAGGAAGGAATACTGGTTGGCTAACAAAGAAAAAAGCAGTTGCAATAGCAAAGAACAGGACATTGGAGGCACTCTACCAACTTCTGGAAAGTGACTCAGTAAGTGGCACAAAGAAACTATCAGGTTGCAAGACAAAGACAAAAGATAAAGATAGTCAAGCAACCCTTCGTAAGGAATGCCAGCAACAACCTGCTTACCAGTTCACAGAACATTAACGGCAGATAGAAGGAGCACTTCCAGCAGCTTCTGAATGAAGAAAGTCCCACAGCAGCTGTCCTGCCCCAGACACAATCTACAAAGAGAAAAGAAGAGGAGCCCACCCTAGAAGAAGTAAGAATAGCACATAGGAAAATTAAGTCCGGGAAAGCAACATGCTCAGATGGGGTCACAGCAGATATGATAAAAATGTTGGGTGAGATAGGAGAGAAATGACTCCTGTGGGTACTCCTAGCAATGTGGAGAAAAAGGCATATCCCAGATGACTGGAGAATAAGCATACTCATGCCAATATACAGGAACATAGGGAACAGCCCCAACTATGGGCAGTACAGAGGTTATCAAACTCCTGTCACAATGCATGAAAGTTCTGGAGAGGGTGACTGATAAACTGATATGAACAGTAGTAGAAAGTAAGATGAGAGATGAGCAGTTTGGATTCAGATCATGGCGCAGCACAACTGACCCAATGTTTACAGCAAGACATATAGTTCAGAAGAAGCTAGAGATAAAGACAGAGTTCAACTGGGCATTTTTAATCAAGGTCCCAAAAAACTGATTTGAGCAGTACTGCAGTGGTCTGAAGTCCCAGAAACATTGGCAAAATTAGTGCAGGCTATGTACAAGGACCCAATGACTCCAGTATGAACAGTATTTGGACTCACGTGGGGGTTCCTAGTGGGAATGGGTGTACACCAGGGTTCCACTCTGAGCCCATGCTTTCATACTGGTGATAGAGTACATTAGCAAACAGGTGGGAGGGGACAGATCAACAAAGTTGTATTTATTTTTATTTATTTTATTTATTTATTTATTTATTTATTTATTTTACATTTGTTGACCGGGCTAGTCTAACTGGAGATATTTCCATTTTCAGTAGAGGCCCGGGGAGAAAAGCTCCACAGAGAATACATTAAGGCAAAGATACTAGTGTTTTAAAGAAAGTTTTAAAAGACAGAAACTAACAACTCTACAGTTACTCATTATTACTAAGTGAGTTAATTACTGACTCACATAGTTACAGTCACAAAAAAATACTTATATAACTATAATATACTAAGTCTGATAAAGATAACTAAATGAAATAAATACTACCACACACAGTTAAACTCAAAGTCATCATATAAAGTTAAAAAATACTTTGTAAGATAATGATAAGGTAGGAAGTATGAGAAATGAGAGCTAAGAATATGAGAAATTAGAAGCGGTAAGTTGTAGGAAGGAGAGCAAGTAAGATAGTCAGCAAGCAATGAGAGCTAGTAAGCCAGTATTTACTGACATTTGTTAACTAGGTTAGTCCAACTGGGCTTGGGGCCCACTTTCAGTGGAGACCCGAGGAGAAAAGCTCCATTATTAGACATTTTTAGAAAAATCATGATTCAAAAGAATGTCTTAGTACATACATATATGAGATTACAACAGACAAGGATTCTAAAACAGATAATATTACATAGCAATAATAAAAACAGAGTAAAATACAAGCATCAGGCTATATTCATTGTTTAAAGCATTTAGCACTTGTCTTACATGGAGATGTTGGAGTGAGATGAGAGAGAAATTATTTTTTTTACTTTTGGTGGGTGAGAGGGAGCTTATGTCGGATCTTGGCAGGGGCTAGACTTGGAGTTGGGTAGATAATGCTTTAGTTTATTTTTAAAGTGTAGAGAATGGGTGATGCAACGTATGTGTAAGGGAAGTTTGTTCCAAGCAAGGACAACAGAGTGTTTGTATAGTAGTTTGCCCACAGTTTTCTTGGGATAGTAGATTTCAAGTAGCTGCTGGTTAGATGTGTGGAGGGTTCTAGATGGTATATAGAGAGATAAAGGATGACAGATATGGGCAGGATGAAGGTTTGAATTGAATGTGATGCAGCATTTGAAACTGAGATAGATGGAGTTGTTGGGGGAGCTCGAGCCACTGTAGAGAGTTTAGAGCAATGCAGTGATGAGCCTTGTATGGAGTGTTTGTGTCGAATTTTGCAATTTTGTGGTAAGTTTGTTCAGGGTTGTGGTCTGAATGTTAGTGAGCATTGTGGTGGCATATAGGAGAGAGGGCAGGAGGAATGCTTGCGCTAGTGTGAATCTGGCATTTGGGGGTTAGACATTTTTTGTTACAATGGTGAGTTTTTTTATACATTGGAGTATGTGCAGGTTGAATTTGAGTTCATCTATGATGACCCCCCAAGGAGTTTTGTGTGGCAATCAGGTTTGATACCTGTGGTGTTAGAAGACTTGATGGCAAATGTGGACTTATGGTTGGTAAGAGATCAGGGCAGAAAGAGCAGGAGTTTGGTCTTCTTGGGGTTAAGAATAAGTAGATTATCAGATAGCCATTTTTCAGTGGATAGAAATGCTTGTTGGGTTAGGGTATGGAGTTCAGAGTCATTATTTGAGATAGAGATGAGTGTAGAGTCATCAATGTATTGGATGTGTGAAGACTGATTGATCTGTATGCAGATGATGTGGCATTACAGGCAGACTGAGCAAGAACTTTAGCAAAGGATAGAGAAATGGAATGCAAAACTGAAGGTGCACAGGATGAAACTAAGTACAGATAAGACAGTGGTAATGGCAGCAAATTGGGGAAATCAGAAGAAGCTGAGAACTGAGGTAGAAGGGAAGACAGTAGAACAGGTTAATAGCTTAAATTATCTGGGAGAGGTGGTTGTTGAGAGGGAAGGATAAATGAAAAGGTCAAAGATAGAATCAGAGGGGCTGCAACCAACTGGCATAGAGTGTCAGGTGTAGTGTAGGACAGAATTGTTAACCTATTTAAAAAGGAGTTTTTGTGAAAATGTTATTGTTCTGATGAAGTCCTGACAGTGTGGACAAAACCTAGGTTAACAATCCAGTTGGCTTTATTGTTTTTACCATTAAAGTGTGGACTGGTTTGCTGTTCTCCAGGTGCTTCTCTTTTTTATCTTGTTGGATTTGGTTCAAAGTTGGTTTTATGACAGAAGAATGCCAACAAACTGAAAAATAAGGTGTACAAAACAGTGGTGTGACCAGTACCACTGTAGAATACAGAAAACTAGGCAGTAAAGGCAGATCAAATGAGAAAGCTAGAGGTGATGAAAATGAAGTGCCCGAGAAGAGTGGTAGGATGCACACTGAACAGATGAAGAAATGAGGATATAACAGCAGAAGCCAAAGCAGTTCCAGTTGCAGAAAACATCAAAGAGAACAGATTATGGTGGTTTGGGCACATGCAGAAAAGCAGAAGACAATCTGGTGAAGAAGATTTGAGACAGAAAAGAAGAAGGTAAGAGGAAACAAGGGTGTTCAGCAAAGAGGTGGATGGATTGTGAGAGATCTGTGACAGTCAGGCATGAGTGTGGAAGAAGGCAGGAATGTGGCACTGAATCGAGAGTGATGGTGACAGTTAACACAATACCCCAATCCCATGTAGAAAAAAGGAAGGTTGATTATAAATAATCCAGTCTACCATATGTATTAGATGTGAGACCCCTCAAATATCCATTAACAGGAATCAGGAGGAGTCAAAGTCTTTACAGTTTATAAAATCTCATTATCAACCCCTTGATTCCTCCTTGGATGGGGTGGCCATGGCTGAGGCTACCCTTTTCTTGGACACCGAATAAGAGTTTGCTGGGGTCCACAAAAATCAGATATTTCAGGGTCCATTTTCAGGCAAACAAATGTAACATATCTGAAGGCTTACTCAACTCTCCAACTATTGCGATAACTAGGGGATTCTTTCTCGCTCTCTAATTACTTGTGTTCATTGTCAACATAGAGGACAAATGGGTAAAAAACATAACATCTGGAGGTTATACCATTCCCTCTTCACATCCCCAGGAGGTACAGACATGTCCAGACATTCACTACACCAGCCCAAATCAATAAAAAAGATACTTACTCTATTAGAAAAAGGAGCCATCTAAGAGGTCACACCAGACAGCGTCTAGAATATATTCCACGTTACTTTTGGTTCCAGAGAAAAATAAGGGCCTTAGGCCAATTGTACATCTCAGACACTACATTTCTATGACATTCAAAGTGGTCAGTGTGCAAGTGATTTTGCTGGATCTGAAGACAATGACAGGATGTGCTCAACAGGCCTCCATGCCTACCTGTACATCAAAACTGCCAAGACATCCAGAAGGTTTCTCCACTTCCAGCTAGAAGCCTATCATTTTTGGTTCATAAGCTTGCTCTGTCTGTCTTACCATAGGCCCTGTGTGTTCCCCAAGTACAAGGCAAATAGTCACAACCCATCTGCGATTCAAAAGGATCTTAGTTTTCCAATATTTACACATTTTTTTCTTCACTGACAAAGCTAGAAAGTCCTTAGTATCAGTCAGAGACTACTTGTTAAAGCCATGTCTATCCTTCATCATTTCTGTAATCCATGAAAAATGAAATATTGAGTCAACTCAAACAATTATCTTTATTGGTTGCTATCTGGTCACTCAACCACAAGTATCAGTATTATTCAAAGTCCATGTGGGTGTGAATGACCTCAGATGTACCTCTCTGGAGTATATGAAGAGAGACATGAAGGACATCTTGGAATACATGCCACAGGCTGGGATGAGCCTTGTATTGAGCAGCATTCTGCACTCACTGTGATAGCAATTAATAAAGAGCTGAATGATTTTATCTGGGAAGAGAACATAACAAAGAGTCAAGTGGGATAAGCCGATTCTTTCAGGAGAACAGAGCAGATTGGGATTACCCAATTTGAAGGGGTATTTCAGAGCTACACAGTTAAGACTCCAGATACATATCCATATACTTCACAAGCAGAAAACTATAATCCAAAGTGGAAGGGGATGACAATGAAATGGAGGAAGCCCAAGGAACAAGGAGAGACTTGAATTTTGGATGCAGGCTTTTAAGGAGAGCATTAATCATACAGAATATTATATCCATAAAGTAGCAGAAAGTATTTTAAGAACCAAGCTAACATGGGATTAGAGAAAGGAGATTCTGCCAATAGGGATGACTACAATTAGGGATATAGACAATAGACAAGAGGAGGATGGAATTTACTGGAAAAGAACCAAGGTATTGGGAGCAAATAACTAGAGAGGGAACGATGGTAGAATGGGAAGAGGCCAAGAATTTATTTGGACTGCAGGTTACAGATTACCTTTCCTATCAGGGATTGATATCAGAGTATAAGCAAACAGAAAGAAATGGGGGGTAAATGAAAGACCAACACTGGTAGAGGTTTTAGTAAAATCTAGAACAGAAACTGGCACTGAAAAAGGAATAATTAGTAGAGCACATAAAATATTGCATGATAACTATAAGACTCAATCAGAGGAGCTCAACGAGTCAGGAACCACGATAGTACTGCAGTTAGTTTCTTTTATTAAAAAACCATGCACCAACGATGACACTATTAGTTGAGCGCTTTCATCTAGTGAATCTAGATTTCTTCAGAACATCAGACAAACTGTTTGAATACACTTTAAATACCTTAATTTCCCGCCTTTTTTTAAAAACAATTACCCAATTACATACATTTAACCCTATGCATCACTTATGCAGTAAAATATCCATCTCAAACTTGATTAACCATCTTATCCTTTAACTCTATTGCAAACTTATTGCATAATGTGCTGTTGTTAAAATATAACTTGGAAACACATCAGTATTCACAAATGAATCATATTATTACTGTATGTGCAAATACTGCTATCACTATGTATGTAACAATAGTTATTGTGTTGGTTGATTCTTTTTGTACTGCATTTTTATCAAACTATTTATCAAATTTTGTATTTTTTTAGTATAACATATATATTTTAGCTATATATTTTGTAATCCATAACAGCAGTTATGTGTCTAATGGTGGCTGCCAAAAAAAGCAATTACTAGAAAATAAAAATCTAAACCAGCTATAGTAGAAGTATTGAACATAGTAAGAGAGATAAAACTGGAACTGAGATCTTTAGAAAAGGGTAGGAGCAAACTACATAGGAAAAAAATGGTACCTGTGGGAACAATACATACAAAGGAGGAATGAGGTTTAAAAGGTGGCAGGACATAAATGAGCTACATAATGTTTGACTGAAAAAAGATTTGTAGATTATAAGTGATGTATAATGTTTGCAACTGAGAGTGTGTCAGTATGTTTTGTGATGTAAAATGCTTGCGACTAGGATTGTGCTGGTGTGGTTCATTTTCATTTATATAAATGTATGATTACCTATGTAGTAAGTGATGGTTTAATAAAAAAGCTTCTGGTTTAAAAAAGGCAGGGATTTAATAATTTATGCAATGTTGCTTAGGATATATAGCAATATATGTGAAGTATAGTGTTTATGTTAAATATAATTTGATTTCTTTTATATGAATGTAAGCTTGCCTATGGTACAAGTGATAACTTGATAAAGGTGTTAAAAAAGAATGATACCCCAATACATACAGAAAATGACTGACCAGTAACTTTCTTAGCTATTGGTCAGCCTGGGATGACATGATCATCAGACCATGCTGCTTTGCCAGGGATGGTCTGCTCTTGTTGCAGCTAGGCTTTTGAATACTGGCCAAGGCATTATCCACAGTCACAGTTCCTTTTTTTAGTCAGACCTACCAATGTAACAAATTCTTCTAATGCCAAGCTGAAGCTACTACTGCTCAATACTAGGAGTCTTAACAAGAAACTGCACCCCTGGAAGCTCTCCTCACCCTCAAGAATACCAATGTCTGTGCAGTTACAAAGACATGGGTCAAGGCGGCAGAAAGCACCCCAACAGTGCAAGGCTACAGTGCCTATCACACATTCAGACAACTCTCTGAAAAGGAAAAAAATGAAAGGAGGACGTGTTTCCATTTACATAAAAAACAATCGCACCTCTAGACTGCTCAAGCAGGATGACTCGCTTGAGCTACTCCACATCCAGCTGACCACAGGCAAAATATCCCATCATATTATCACAAGCTACAGTTCTCCTACCATGAAAAATGAAAATCTCTCCCCATAACTGAAGCTACTAGAATTCAGCACAACACACTACTCATGGGTGATTTAAACTACCATTCCATAAACTGGGAAATATAGAAGACCACTAACATGCAAATGCAAATTCAAATTCCTGAACTTTGTTAATGCAAATGGTCCAGATCTGCTGGTCTGCACACTCGCTAGGGGTTCAAATATCCTTGATATAGTACTCACAAACATGAAGGAGCGCTGCACCCCCAGCATAATGGTAAGATTGGATCATAAATCTGTCTTCTTTGAAATAAATAAAACAGTAGAACTCCCCATTAGACTCTAAAACCCTAAAGAAATTTTCAAGGCAAATTACCTTCTATTAAGTGACAGCATAGGTAAATTTAAAGCTCCTTCTAACCCTGAAAACACAAAGGCCTATGCAGCAGTATACATGAATGCACTGTACAACCACTTAAACAACTGCATAGAAACTGTAGTACCTGACCAAACTAAACCTAGGTGTAGTCAGAAAAACAAGCCACCCTGGTAGACCCCTGAAAATAAATAGATCATACAACAGAACAAAGAAATTCCTGTCTAGAAATAAGAGGGTGCAGAAGACAGAAAATAATCCCTCACTAGTCTCAACAGGCAAATCAGGGAACTAGTCAAGTCTTCAAAAGCTAAATACAACACTAAAATAACCTCCCAACCAAAGGATAACCACAAACCATTTTTCATTATTTCCAAAATCATAAAGGAGACACTCAACAATGTGCTGAGTTGGCTGCAGATGTCACTACTTATACTCAGCCAGAAGAATTAGCAAACCTGCTGGTTAATAAATTCGGCTCAGATTTCACCTCCTCATCACTTCCAGTCACACCCCATGAAATACCCCCTACCATTCCTTTGCTTGTTATTAGAAAAGAACAGGTGGTCACTGCGCTCTCTAAAACTAGAAATCCAACATCAATGGGCCCTGACAGAATTCCAGGGTGCCTATTAAATAGCTTGAAACATGACCTAGCAGAGGTACTCAGATTTCTAGTTAACCAGTCTTCAGACAAGCTCCCCTATAACCTCCTACTTCTCTTCTCTCATCCTTCCCTTCAATAAACAAACTTACTTTATCTTCTCCTCTTGGTACATCACTGTGCAAACATAACTAGTAAAATATTTCAGCTATGTAACTATTGCACTATTATGTATATAATATGTAATTATGAATGTATCCCTCAGATGAATGTATTTCTATGTATTTCACTTGCCATAATTTAATGTATGACACTGTAATGCAATAATGTGCGGTACTGATGAATGTATTTCTAGATGTATTTAATATGTAAAATTTCTATTTTCTGTTGGAGATTTTCTCCTCGGGCCTCCGCTGAAAATGGGCATTTGTAGCCCAATTGGACAAACCCGGTCAACAAATATAAAATAAATAAATAAATTTATCCCAGTAGAGTGAAGAACATCAACAGTCATCCCTCAGCACAAGGGGGTCGTTCAACTGACCCAAGAAACTACCAACCCATAAGTCTGACTACCTCATATTCAAGGCTATGGAAAGGATAATCATGATTAACGATGACATAGGAAATCTCCACACTCTAGACCCAATCCAGTTCAGCTTCATCAAGGGGGGGTCTGCTCAGTCTAATGTACTTCTATAAGAAGGTCATCAAGGCCATGGATGAGGGTAAGATAGTGCATACTACCTACCTTGACCTGGCCAAGGGATCTGACCCAATACCCCACTCAGGTATTATAGATAAACTCACAAAATTGGGCATAAACCTCTACATCACCAGAAGGGTAGCCAAATGGTTCACAGATAGGACACATGTTAAGAATGGGGACCTTCACATTCCGCAAGAGGCCAGTCACCAGTGGCTGGGCACCCTCCCATTTGCGATGTACTTCTCAGATGTCAAGGGAAATGTAGATGGCCTTTGACTGACCCAAATTTGCTGATGACTGCAAGTTGGGGCCAATCACCGACTCCCCAAACAATGCTAATATCTCAAAGAAAGTTCTGACACAGACTAATAACTGGTGTCAGAGCCATGGCCTCAAAATGTGAAGAAGTGTATAATTATGCCCTTTGGGAAATCAAATACACCTGCAAATTACAATACTGATAGCACCCCCCTAAGAGTGGACCCAGTGGTGAGAGATCTGGGTTCTGAGATAATAATTTGAACTCTGACCACCTTGAGGACAAGTGGATAGGGCACCATAAATTCTTACAGGGGATAGCACCCACAACCCTCCTGGACATGGGCAGTCATTACTAAATAAAATCCTAGGTATGGACTAAAGTATCACTGATATTACACTGGGATAAAACAACTAGGCTTGAAATTACATCCAGGTTGATAGCCTAGCAACCTCCTATGATGTGTTCACAGTGGTGAGGAAATTCTTCTATGTGGCTCAGCTTATAAGGCTATGGCACCCAGATCTAAGATGTCTCAGTACCACTGTACATGGCCCTCATCAAAGCAAAAATACAGTATGATGCACCCTTTGGCATATACCTCGCCAGGCACCTGCAACAGTAAGAGTGCCCCCAGAGTTTTCTCACCAAACAAAATACAGGGTATAACAAACATGTCAAATGCAGACCGATTAAAAGCCATATCACTGTATTTAGGTCCTACCAACTACTGAGGGGTGATTTGTGCCTGACCTACAAGGCAGTCTCTGACCCATCCTTGATAGAACTGTTGTTTATTTACAAACCTAACTGCATAAGGATTACCTGCATCAAAGAAATGTATTTTATTATTTATTTATTTTACATTTGTTGACCGGGCTAGTCTAACTGGATATATGCCCATTTTCAGTAGAGGCCTGGGGAGATAAGCTCCGAGGAAACAAACAAAATCACATATACAAAAATGAATGTATACAATGACCATGGCAGGTGCAGTACAGAGAATAATCAAAGCGGTCATTCGTTCATAACATAAACAGATACGATTAGTACAATACATCATAAAGAAAAAGATGGCAGCAGAATTATACAATATATTAGTATACAAGTAGTCACAAAGAAAAAGTAGGAGCTGAAATTATACAATACATTAGTAAAAGTAGTCTCCTTAATGAGATTCTGAAGATGTAAGTAATAGTATAGAAGGACAAGGTAAGTTGTTATTAAGAAAAGGAACTGGATTACTGAGAAGAGGAGGGTAGGTTGAACCAAGTAAGAAGAGCTAGTTGATGAGTCCAGTTTAGTACAGGGGCACAACCAGTGTGTTCTGAGGAAAAGTTTCAATTTGGTTTTAAAGAGTGATATAGAGGGAAGAGAGGAAAGTTCGTTAGGAAGAAGATTCCAGGATTTTCCAACAGTATTAGAGAAAAGAGAGTCCCCAGCCCTGTTGTTTGATTTATAAATATTTACAAGAAGTATATGTGATGATCATAAGGTCTTTAGATTGTTGTAGGGGGTAATGAGGGTAGATAGTATAGGGGTATTGGTAGGTTGGTAAACGGTTTTATGGGCAATGGTCAGTTGGTGGAATTTAAGCTGATTTTGTAATTCAAGCCATCCTAGCTGCTTTAGATTAAAACAGTGGCAGGTTCTGAAAGGGTTACATGTAGCAAATCTGGCTATGTTATTGTAGGAGTTATCCATTTTATTAAGGCTGTTTTTAGAGAGATTAGTATATATGGGTGAGGCATAGAGGAGAGTAGAAACTAGATTGGTGTGATCAATAGTTATTCTAGCTGCAGGAGAGAGGAAGGGTTTGATCCTGTAGAGAGAGCCTAGTTTTCTATTAACAGATTTTAGAGTATTGTTAATATGGGTGTTGAAGTTAAGGTTATCTATGGTGATACCTAGTAGTTGGATCTGGGGATATGAGTACCATTATTGGATGTTACTGTGAAGCCTACTGGGGGGGGGGGACTTACAAGTAGGAGTAAAAAGGAGGAGTTTAGTTTTTGGGGGTTCAGAAGGAGACAGCGCTGTGTAAACCACTGTTCAACTGTGTTAAACACATTTTGGGTAAGAGAGTGAAGTTCAGATATAGATGTGGCTGAGCATAATATTGTATGCATGTAGCTTGGGGGATTGCTAGGTGAAGGTCATTGATAAATATAGAAAACAGGAGAGGTCCTAATATGGACCCTTGAGGAACACCAATGTTAACGGGCAGATGGGTAGATAGAATGTTATGCCAAAGTACAGCCTGTTGTCTGTTATCTAAGTAGGACTGGAACCATTTTATAGCTAGTGCATCTAGTGACAGGGATTTGAGGATATTTTTAAGTATCTGGAGATTTACCATATCGAATGCCTTAGACAGATCTATAAACAGTGCAGAGAAAAGCATATTGAGGTTACATTTTTTGTTAATACAGTCAGTAAAGGAAAGGAGGGCAGTAGTAGTGCTGTGGGAAGGTCTGAAACCATGCTGAGAGTTTGAAAGTAAGTTATTTTGGATTAGGTGGTCTAGCAATTGTCTGTGGATGCATTTTTCCATGATCTTTGCTAAGGGAGAAAGTAGGGCTATGGGACGGTAATTGGAGAGTTCAGTGGAGTTCTCACCCTTGTGAAGGGGGATAATATGGGATACTTTCCAGATTTTAGGGATGTGTCCTTCACTGATGGTTCTATTGATGAGAATGGAAATGGGATAGATGATGGATTTGGCTGCCTTTTGTAGATATTCAGTGGGTAGTTGGTCTGCTGAAGGAGTGCACGGTTTCAGTTTTTGGATAAGGGTAAGAATATATGTTGTTGGGACTGGTTGGAAAAGAAATGGAGGGGATGGGTTAGAGTTGGATATAGTTAAGTTCTGAGTAGATAACTGACTGACAGAGTTTGAATGGCCTCAGTGAAAAAGGTATTAAAGGCATTAGCAGTCTGCTTGGGATTCTCCTGGTCTGTGCCTTGTGGGTTTGGTGTGATGGATTGACCTGGGTGTAATAACTGAATACTCACCCAGAACTTTTGTGGTTTATTATGGTGAGTCTCCTGGAATTGTTGGTAGTAGTTTCTTTTGTCAGACAGTATAGCTTTTTTAAGTTTAATTTCTCAGCTGTCTGGTTTTGCTGGTCTACTGGGATTTTAGTTAAATGAGATTTATTCCAGTATTTATTTCTGAGGTGGATTTTTTGCCTGGTTTCTTTTGAAAGCCATGGGGCAGATTTAGTTCTCATTCTAATAGAGTGGGCTGGTGCATGGTTGTCTTGTATGGCTAGGAAGTTAGAATTAAAGTAATTAACAGCTTCCTCCAGTGTGAGGTATTTTAAGGGAGACCAGTTACATGCTCTTAGTTCTCTCTGGAAGAGATTGGGGGTGAAGTTTTTCTTGGTTCTAATTGTCCTAGATATGGTTGGATTAGGTAGATTGGATTTAAGCCTGATGTAGGTTAGTGAGTGGTCACTTACATCAAGGAGGGTTCCAGCTTCATATGTCTGGGGATGATTATTTATGAGAATCCAATCTAAGGTACTTTCTTTCTTATTAGGCTTGTTTATCCTGGTAGGAGAGGTAATGGTTTGAGAAAAACCAAAAAGGTTAATATGACTGGTAGGGTGGCTATTGCTGCAACACTTCCAATCAATGTTAAAATCACCTAGGATTATGGTTTCTTGGGGTAAATTTTGAGATAACCAACAAAGGATATTTTCTATGATGGCAATGTTATTACCAGGAGGAAGATAGATACAGATAATATAGATGGATTTGAATGTGTTAAGTTGAAGCTTGGTAATAAGAATTTCAGCGTTGGAGTCTTGAGGTGGTTTATAGTCATAGGTAGTAATCTGTAACCCAGATTGAAACAGGATAGCTACATCACCACCCTTTTTGGTTGCACGGTCAAGTCGCAAAATATTATAACCATGTGGGATGACTTCATTGTCTTTAGTTACAGGTTTTAACCAAGATTCTGTTAACAAAGAATGTCAAAGGAGTAGACTTCCAAGAGAGCATGGAGTTGTGCAACTTAATGCTACATATGTTGAGGTGAGCTAATATGAGTGAGTTAGGTGGTTTGGTAAGGGAATAGATAGTAAAGGAGTTGAGTGGTAGTAGCAGTTGTTGGGCCTGGGTTTGGGTGAATGCCTCCATCTTTTAAATAAACCTGATCTCTGACAATAATAGCTTATGCTGGAAAGACAGATGTGTGTCTCAGAGATTGCCCTTTCTCTGGAATAGGCTTCTTATTCACATGAAGTGAAACCCTTCCCTGACCATCTTCAACTGCAGTCTGGAATAATGGATGGGAAATCACAAATTCACTCCATAGGTGGTGTCCATGTCACTTATTGGACAGAGGCAGTCTATAAAAATTGTCAAAACCCTGCTTGCTCACCCTTATCTTTTCCACTGGGATAGAAAATTGGGTTAAAATATGAGTAAAACTGGCTAGTCTTATAAGGGCTCTTGAACTGTTAGCCTAGTAATTTCTTTTGAACCTATGGATACAAACGTGCAAGGCCAGTCTTCCTGAAAACTGGATTCAATCCATCAGAGCAACCCAGAGACTTTTATACCTAGGCTTGATAGCATATTCCATAACTGTCATTACCTACACAAGCTCTTACTCAGTTGTCTCAGTTTTCAGATCACCCTCCCACACCTGTACACATTACACAGCTCTGCAGACTTCATCCTTAGCAGTCTCTGCAGGATGACCCTTTGTACTACCATCAGCAGTCATGGATGTCTCCTCTCTGGGTTGGGGACATTTCAAGAGGAGAATGGTCCAAGAAACATGAACTCAGACAGATGTCAATATCCACATCAGCATCCTAGAGAAGAGAGCAGCTGTCATGTTTCAGGAATTTTAGAACCTTCTTTCTCATGGAGTTATAGCTGTACAGACAATATGTCTGCAGTATGCTACGTAAGCAAGGAGGAACCAATTCCTATCTCCTTTGCAGAAAGACCATTAAAGTATAGCAATGGGTGATCTGTTCACATCACTTTTTAATTGCATTGCATATTCTGGGGAAAGCCAACTGTCTAATGGAAAGGCTAAGCAGGCCTACCCTGGTGCTTCACAAGTGGTCTCTCAATTCTTCATTAGGCTAGCAAATCTTAAGCTGCTGGGGTCAGCCTTACTGCAGTCTTTTTGATTTCTCATCCAACAATAACTGTAGCATCTACTTTATCTGATCCCTCCTGAGAGATGATCACCATGGGATGCTTTAATGCATCAGTGGTACCCAGTCTTCTATATACCATCCCCCTAATTTCCAGATTTCCATGGAAAGCTGCAGTATACAAAGTCACAGTGATCCTCACTTCACTTAATGAAGGCTCCATGGCTGCTGGATTCACAACCAAATCTTCTTTCTCACCCAGATGTACAGAACCTCAAGCTAACAGCATGGTTTCTCTAGCTCCCATAATGGCCAAAAAATGTTCCTTATCCCAGTCCATAATCCGCATCTTGTTCACTTTGCAAAAGCAATCCATTTGGAAACTTGAGAAGAGCAAATACAAGTGATTTTCTATATGGGCTTAAGGACAAGGTTTAGACTCATTTTCTGCCTTGATTCCAGAAGTTTTAGAATTTCATATATATTTGAAGCCGTCTTTAGCTTCTTCACTTAAGGTACAACTGGCAGCTCTTCCAAATTTTCAAAATGGTTTTAAAGCCACTCTTTTGCTTCTTATAAGCTCTGCAAAGTTTCCTTTTACATCCTCCAATAAAAGAACATACTTCCCTTCGGACCTCAATTTTCTACTGGAGACTCTTGCTGACCCCCACTTTCAGCCAACCCTTTGCACAGACCTAAAATGTCTACCCTGGAAAACTTTGTTTTAATTGCCATCACAGCAGCCAGAAGGACCTCAGAACTGCACACACCTTTATCTTCAAGTCTGCCATATTTGGTCTAAGGACAGGGTTGCTCCAAGAACCAACCCATCCTTTATTCCAGAAGTGGCACTGCAGAGTAATCTACAGCAATGAATTTATTTACCTGCATTTTTCCCTAATCACTGTAATAAGGGACAGTATCTTCTATGCACATTGGATGTACACAAACAACTCATTTGTTATCTCCACAGAATTAACAACATTCAAGAGAAAAATTAATTTATTCATATTTTATGTCCCAAACTGGGTAAGAAGAAAACTTTCTCTCTCTCTCAAAAAAAAAGAAAAAACTGTCCAGATGGCTTTCTGACTTTATTTTCTTTACATATTTTTGTGGTAATAAAACTGCACCAATTAACCAAGAGGGCACTCCACTCCATCTCGATTTCTACTGCCTTTTTCAGAAACTCTACTGTGGATGAAATTTGTGCTCTAACAACATGGTCTATGTTACATACCTTTGCAAACATAAACTGGATATAATATCAAGGTCCAGGGTTTCCTTTTGAGCTACAGTTCTGATATGTATCTAGTCATGATGCTACCCAAGAAGTCAGGCAGCTTAGGGATTCTGTCCCAACAGTAAGTTTGGCTGGATGAATAGGATACCGAATGTGTGTGCGTACAGTAACACTGGATATTTTCACTCTAGTCCAACCAGTATAACACCCATTCCTCTTTTCCAGAGGGCCTGGCAGGTCAGCCTGAAGCTCTTTTGCCCTTCATGACAACTTCTCTCAATTCCATAATTACTATCCAGCAAAGTCAATGTGAGGGGACAGGACGATTATGGAAGGAGAGTTCAGAAGGATCTTGGGGCTAAGAGCACTAGGAGAAGGCTAAGACAGATCAATCAAATGGTTCACTACTCATAAACTGAACTAAGATGAAAAGGATCCAGGGTTAAACTAAGCACACAACTTCCACTTTAATCATGCTTAAAGTGCACATCGGACCCTGTGTTTTCCACTTATTAATACTACCTGCCCTTTTCCTATCTCTCCTCCACCCTTGCCGATGTGAAAAACTTTGCATGCTGTCAGCACAATTTAGCATTTACCCTTAAGAAAATGTGCACTGACCACTTGCAAAAAAATAAACTGTGCACTGTTATATTTAAAACTCTAAAATATCAAGGCTACTGGGGAGGCAACTACTTGGAAAACTATTCACTTCTCATAGTTTCAAGCTTCATTTTCACTGAAATGCTTGTCAGTTCCCTTTTAAATTCTAAATATAATGTTCCTTATACAAATCAATCAAAACTCCCCGATTAATTGCTTGCAATTGTAGATTCTGTCTCTAAACAAAAGCATTTGCTAATGAAAAACAGGTAGTATATTTGCAAATGCAAGGGATGACTCTTGTGGAGTTTTTTCCAGAACACACTGGTCTGACCCCTCATGACTAACTGCACTTGTTTTGCTTCTTGCTTTCATTAAAAAAAGTGCTAATGAAAATTAAACAGCCAATAATACTGTAAATGCTAGAAGAAACTATCAAGCTCATCTGAATAGCTACATAATTTTTTTCTGTTCTTTTCAGCTATTATCATTTGACTTTATACATTCACCCAGGGTCTCACCTATTTTAAGCATCTCTGAGTACATCTGATTTTTTTCCTCATTACCAACAGGGATCTCCTGTATTAAAGATGGAACTTGAACTGCTATTTGCTGACCAGCTGCAAGGTTCTTTCCAGTCAAAGTTGTTTTCCCCCAAATTTCTTCTTTGTTGGCATTCAGGCAATATAATGACTAGCTAGTAACTGAAGTTTACCTAA
The DNA here is from genome assembly GCF_019279795.1 of Protopterus annectens. Classification (NCBI taxonomy): domain Eukaryota; kingdom Metazoa; phylum Chordata; order Ceratodontiformes; family Protopteridae; genus Protopterus; species Protopterus annectens. The sequence continues at coordinate 10,364,946 of NC_056747.1, read as the reverse complement.
AATGTTAACTTTTATGGGATTTCTTTCAACTCAGTTTTCACACTAGGTGTCCTCTAACTTGCAGCTTAGTATGCAACTATCTTGGAAGTCCTCCATATAATCTCATTTTTGTAATCATAGAGGGATTGACTGTACCATGATTGACTTTGTCTTTTTTATTCAAAAGCTTAGGCCACTACATCTAGAATGGGACTGAGGTCATCTGTTGTCTCTGGAATTAAGAAGAAACTGGAATAGACACCAGACTCTTTTTGGTTTACAGGACCTCTATGAAGGCTATTTTCTGAAGCAGCTAGGTGATCTTCTGTACCGCTGTTCTTTTTGTTGGGGTGGCATATCTGGCAGAAGTAGGGCTGACTGTTTAAGAATTGCTAGAAAGGGAATTGTGAAGCCTCTAGATATGATGCGCTTAACTGGGTTGTCTTGTGTGATGGCCCACAGTGACTCCAGGTGAAGAAACGATCAACAAATCTTCAGGGATGTTGGAGCAGCTTCCCATAAAAACCCCCATCTGTCACAAGAGTCACTGTATGAAAAGAAGTCAAATGGAAGGCTCTATCGCTTTTTAAAACACATTTTGGTATTTGCCTGGTTCTTGGAAAAGGACCTTTGAAGGGGGTATCAAAGAGCACTCCATCAACGTATAAGGTCTTCCCCTTTTTGTTCACTTTTCAGCAAACTTTCTTTGATTTTAGACTAAACAAGGTTGATCCATCATAACGGGCATTTACAAAGGATGCATTAAGGTTGCCTACAAAGTCACTCAGGCATAGTGATGAACAGTAATTACCAGTGACTGCCACTGTAACTGCTCCAACTGCTGCATTGTGTAGCAGCCATATGGAGGAGCTGGTAATAGCATGGTAGCCACCTGTGAATAGAGTTGCTTCCTACTGTCTGAGGTGAGAGGTCTTTCTAGAGAATTGTGCTTGATCCACTACATCTCTCTGGAATCTCATTACATGGCTTAAGCAAATTAGCTCCTGAAGGAGAAAAGGTGCCCAATGCACTGGCATGCTTTTACATTTAGTCAATCATCCTAGATTCCTTAGCAGAAGGACTAACTGTGAAACTTTCCCTTAGGAAGGTCTTACTGGCCACTGCTACAATAATAAAATCCACAACACAGCCCTTTGTTCCAATCTGGTCTTTGTGGAGGTGTAAACTTTTATTAGGTATGCATTTGGTGACATTGGGTTCTCACATGCACTCTCCATCACCACATCATTCAGTTAATGGCAGGGGCCACCAAGGATGCAGCAGTGGCATTTTGGAATGCCTCAAGCACCCCCCCCTCATCCAGGGATAAATGTTGATCAACTGTGTACAGCACTATTATCAAGTGAAAAACTATTAAAAATAATGAAAACAATTACTTTTACTGAACCTTGGAGATATTTTTTTACAGAGGAAAAAGCCATGTTGTAGGGACACTTCCCACATTCCCTCAAACTTAAATATGCCTTGCTACAAGGTTGTTCAACTAAGGACAAAAAAAGAAAACACTGTGTAAGTTGTTTCACTCACTTTTCTTTCATCACTCAGTACTCAATATTGGTACTCCCGACTGAATGACAGGAACCCATCCAAGGAAAGGGGATCAGTGGCATAAGTACACTTATAAAACATCATACAAAATCTTCCCAAATCTGTGGTGTTCAGGAGGGGGATGGAGGAAAACTTTGCCATCTTTGAACTCAGTAGCTGAAGTAAAAAATTCCATAGGCGAATCCTTGTCTCTTCTCTTACATGCACACTTTGAGTGATTGTAGCAATCTTCTGAAGACCCAAGTGTGTTCATCTCCTTATTGAAGAATGAGTTCAATGCACTAAGTGGTGCTATGTTGTTTAGCTTGAGGATGAGTATTCAAAGATTAGCAAGAGACAGCAGGTGCATCCCCTTCCTGCACTGAGGGATAGACAATGATCCTTCCAAAGAACTTGAACACAGACATGGAAGCCAATGTTTTAGAAACTCCATGCAGCACTGACTCCATCCTCAGAGATGCCATCTCCAGTACCAATGCTGGTGCTGACACTTCAAATACTGAAGTCCTTGATACAGTGAACAGTACAAACAAGATGGGTCCACAGGATTTGACTCCAAGGGTGCGGCATTGGAATCATTTGCTCTGAAGCCATCAACTCCAAGATGAGTTAGGGAAGCAGCAGAAGAAATTGATTAGTGGGCTAACTCAATCTACCCTGGAAACAGAGGTGTCATATGGGATGACACTCATGTCTATTTGTACTTTGACTAAGGTCCTCATCATTTGATCCCAATCAATGTCAGCAATGCTCCTAACTGGGCTGGTAGACAACTGAGTGAGTTAAGGAACCTTAAGAGTTCCCTCTCAGAAGATCAGATATAGGAGGATTTCCTCCTCTGGGACCTTTGAGAAATCACAGTGGATTCAGTGCAAATGGCCATCAAAACTGAGAGTGTAAGTTAAGATGGTGCTGATTGGATCACAACTAAGTACTTAGGGAAGGTGAAGACTTTAATACCTTTGACGAAGGAGTTATTACAAAATCCTCATATTTTTCCCTCCTTCTCTCTTTCACTTTCCTTTTTCTTTTCCATCCTTATCATCCTGCTTTTCTCCAGAATCAGGAAAGGCCCTTTAAAATCAATGTGTCAGCATTAAAGCAGAGAATGATGAACATAGGTGGTGTTACAGCCCATGTGGAATTTTATCCCATGTCTGGTACACCTTTTAAACCTGAAACTTTTTCCACAGGGTTAACAAAATCTTCATAATAGAGCACTATAAAATAAATCCATACTAGCAGCAAGTACATTTATCAAAAAACATACGAAATACACTAAAGCACAATGAAAAAGATTAAACAATATCTAAATACTATGGTAAGCAAATATCAGAAATTAGACAAACTGTTTAAGAAGAAAAATCTGTCTAGATGTCAGTAAATAAAAAACAAAAATGGACTTACCTGGCACTGGAGACCACATCCGCAGCAGAAGGTTGCAAATAAGAGACAAGGGACTGAGAGAACATAGGTGCATTATGCAACAAGGAAGGAGCTTGAGCAGTGGAGTGAATGTATATGTCTGCACAGCTTGCAAGCTCAGATCCACAGCAAGGGCAGACTACCCAACATCTGAGTTGAATGAAGGGGATAATGCAATATCTATAGATTTTGCATTTACAAGTGTCAGAAGAAAAAGTAAAATAATTTCAGAGATGTACTGATACTGACTTAGAAATGCAACACTAAAAGACATTGCAATCAAAGTTTAGCCATGCCAGTATGGAAAGAAATTCAGTCCATTTTTTTTTCAAGAAATAAAGTATTCTGGACTTAATATTTGAAGCTAAAAAAAAAGAAACTCCCAGTCAACTTACAAGAAAAAAGCCAAAAAGGATATATTAATCACTTCTGAGATTAGTAAAAGTGGAAAAAACAGCAAGAGGTACAATGCATTAGCCAGGGAATGATGACTCATAAAAGATAAGCAGTGCAACACTGTTCCATTGAACTGCATGCCATAACAATCCAGAGAAAAAGATGCAAACATACCCAATACAGTTCTTTGGCAGCTGTGACATATCCAAGACAGTGCTTTGGCAGCTGTGTGGTTCTTAGAAAAAGACCTTTGAGGGGCATCAAACAGCACTTCCAGCAACATTTCAAAGAAGCTGTCTATGTCACACATCACATATTGGGGTTATTCCAAGTTCCTAAAATAATCAAAAATTGCAAGCATAACAAGTGCATTAAAGCCTACATTTGTAAGATAGGAAAAATTCAGGAGAGCTGAGCATGAATGTGAATGGAAACATATTAACAGCCAGCCCACATTACCTGCAGGCTACCTAAAAGCAAGAGAGTCCCTCTCGAACATAAACAATGTCCTGAAAATAATCAGTAGCAAGAGCTTCAAGGACTGGAATATTGCAGTTTGAAATACTTGACTCTTTTATCTCACATTTTTTTTCTGAAGTTAGTCTGGTTTTCATGAAGTTGATGGTTTTTATATTACTCTACTACACATACGTAGTCTCTTAATAGCTCACCAATGAATGGGAAGAAAATGAAAAAGTAGAATTTGAATTTCATCTACATTACCGACATATAAAAAACAATACTGAGTTAAATCAAAAAAACAGATAAACTGTAAAAGAAATTACAGAAGAATACAGAAGTTATGGAAAAGACTAGCCTAAGACTGAAAAATAGTCAAGCTAAGGTACCCGATTCCATAGTGCAGATGGAAGGATCCCTGACTAAAACCAGGGTTCAATTAGTGTCCTCAGCACTGGATGAGAAAAGAGTTAAGAAACATTGCCCACTCATCTAACAGTTGGAAGGGCAAGATTTGTGTACACTCAGAATTCACCTAAGTAGGGCGATTTTTCTGGTGCAGACTGGAGAAACCACCACTCATGCCACAGGGGAGTGTAAGGGAGGTTTGTTTGGAAGAACAGCCCCTTGCAGAAGTGAGGGGGCACCCTCCACAGACAGTACATTGCACACCGCTTATTAACACTTTACCAAATTCATGTGGTTAAGGTCAATAATAAAACAGAAAAATTAGACCCACCTCTTGGCTGCCCTGATGATGACCTTAATATATAATCTCTTGTCCAGTATAAGGAATGAAAGCACTGAAAGTATAAGAGATGGTCTAAAGGCTATCAGGCAGCAGAGTCAAAGATTTCCAAACATGTTGTCAAAATAAGGTCCTGTATTGTTCACCAGGAATTATAGCTATCTGTATAAGACAAATGCATCAACATCAAAGTCCAAGCAGATGAGCAACCACTTTTATAACAAGCCTTGTCACAAGAAAATAAAGACTCAAGACTCCTCCTTACTGCATTCATAAGGTATATGTAGCATGATTTGAATATTTGTCACTGTTAAATGTCTACCTTTTTAGCTGAGAAGGGTACAATGTCCAGCCCATTGAAACAGTTAAAGTGAACATAAAACTGTGACCATCACAAATTGCAGAGACAGGTTCCTGAAGTCACATCTCCATAACAAGCTGTAGCACATTAAGAAGTATCCCAAAAGCTTGATCAGCTGTCACTTGTGACTGGACATGTTAAATTCTCCTGTTATGGAAGATTACTGGCAGACGTATCTCAGGATAGTCACATAGTTCATTATGATTTTAAAGATTAAAAGCTGCATTTATTAAAATATGCTGTCTACAGACAAAAATATTATTTTGATGTAGGCTGATCATGACATGCTTAGGTTAGAGCTCACATTAATTTTAAATAATTAGTGTAAAGCACTGTATGCTACTTCAAAATTCCATATATTACATACACACACTTTAAATATTTAATATAAAATATGGGGTATATATCTTTAAGTGATGAAATGTTAACTACAGAAATGTGCAAGTCTTGTTTCTAGAACTGCAGGTCTCATGGAGGCTTGACATTGTGCTTGGTATCACTGTATTACTTACTCTCAATGGGATGTATCCCTGATAGAACACTAAACAGGAGTAAAGAAACAATCTGCACATTGTCAGATTACTGGTAAGATCAATCTTTTAAGTATCTTTAACTTGTGTGTGTGTACTGCAGCTTTAACCAAGATGTACGAGCTGTAATGCCATTTTAGAATGCTGTTGGTTAAATCAAGAGGTGTGTGTATGAAGTAGTTTTTAAATAACCTTTTCCTATGGTACTTTGTATTACTCTGATGAAGCCTTTGGTATTTTACTAGTGAAAGTGCTTAGTAAAACTCTAGTTTTTACATTTTCTTCTATTTTAATATTGGTTGCTATTCTGTGGTTTGTTCAATAAAGCAACATTCGAGTTACGGAATTACAGTCCATTTTTTTTTCTTACTGGTAAGACCATACCTTGAGGCCATACAAAGCGAGGTTCATCAGGCTATGGAAGCCATCAAAAGGATGTGTGGAATGGAGAAGGAAAGTGAATAGAGGAGCTGGAGCTCTTACAAGACTACAGAAGAGACAAAGATATATAGAACAGGTGCAAACAATGGTGTTAAAGAAGAGGCATGAAGAAGGCAACCTGGACAGGAAGTCCAGGGGAGTGAGAGTGTGTGTGTGTGGTGGGGATAGGCAACAAAACACATGGACGTTACTTCCCTGATCTGCAAAAGTGTTTAACAAAGATGTGAACTAAAGGAATCAACTTTTCCAATTGGTAATTGAGATGAACAACTCTCTCAAAAGCTATCACTGTGTGGAGTTTTAAGACCAAGTCTCAAAAACCCAAATAATCCAATCATCATAGTTTTAATGAAATTATCTCAGAGTTGGTCTAATCTTCTATACAAATGTAAACACCTTCTATTCCCTCTTTTAATGCCTTTTAACTACCATATTTTGCCTATACCTAATATGTCTCACTCTTATTCACACCTCACTATGCACACTACCACTTCCACCAGGTCCCCAATTTCACCACCGACAGCAAGTCTTATGTACTTTAAATTACTTGTTTTTTTAAATGGAGACAAAGTTATACAATGCTTAATAACTGTTAAAGTTCTTTAAAAAAAAAACTACTATAATTCTATTCCAATACACTGATTTAACATGGTCTGAGCTTCCCTTTGTAGATTTTTGTATATTGTACATCTCATTTGTTACTTCTGTGTACACTGTCTCTGTACGACTACATATTGCTTTATGTATTGCATTCTTCCTGCATTGTTAGCGCTTTCCTCCTTGGGCCACCTGAGGCATATCCCAGTTAACAAAGGAAATAACTAAATAAATAAAATGAATGTCACACATTCTGAGGGAACTCTCACATTTTAGTTAAAAAAATATTGCAATACAGGGAGGAAAGCAATTTTATACACTGTTCTGTGTCACTTTAAAGCATAAATTCATAATTATTTTAATAGTCTATATTACATAAACACATCTCCACTTGATTCCACTATGTTAGGCTTTTTTCTTTTCTTTCTGATGTCTGGTCACTTTTCACATATTACCATACTTTCTTCTGAACCAAAGTTGAGGATTACGGACTTGGATCCTACACAGACAAGGCAATGAAATGCTTGAAGGGTTAGAGAGAAGGCAGTAGGGGTCAAATGCATTTAAAGGAAAGAAGTGACAGGTAAAGTGTCTCCTGTCAAATGTTCTATAACTGGCACATGATGTTTGTGAAGGCCTAGTGAATTCAGTTGAACTGCATGTTAAGAATCAGCATCACATAAAGTTTTGAAATACACACTATTATACAGAAAAAGGAGCTTCCATATTAAGAAAGCAGTCAGTGGCTATTATAATGCTGACTGTAGCCAACAGTTCACTTGTCACGGTATAACCTTGTCCTTAATCTCTTCCACTCAATCCTTTAATCGCAAGACAGTATGACACAGAAAATTGTTGTTGCCAGGAACACTGGACTGTGTTACCGGGATTGTAAAATTGCACCAGTAATTAAGAAATATTGGACCCTACTCCATGAACTATGTAAATGCCCCTTACTGCTTGGTAGGATGGAACATTAATGAAGCACAGAGTGAAAGAAACATTTTATTGCACTGACTTATGATGATTAAAATTAATATTTACTGTTTATTTAAAATTTAATAGTCTGAACTTTCTGTAAAATGCATTTCCCAAAATTCTGTTTAAGGAGGCTGGAGCAACCACTGAATCCCTACAAGTAGTAATATGGAAGTTACATACTTTTTATCTTTTTACGGACAACAGTTTACAGATACTATTGAATCAGGTGATCATAATTCCTACAGGATGGGCATAGCTCATTTGCATAAGTTGTTTTGCAGAATAATTTTTCATTTTTTTTTGTTGGAATCATTCACCAGCTGAAATAAAAACCCTAACAATAAAACTATAATCCTAACCATAATATTTTAAGCCTAAAACCCCTGACAGTTTGGCACAGAGGTTTAAAACTATGTAATGCTACACCAGTCCAGAGTTTGATTCTCATAGCCTCTATTTCCATACTGTGTGACTTTTGAGTAATTCACTTAACTAGACATTACCATCAGCAGCACTCCCTCTGAAAGGGACTGCGCATTTGGCCCATCTGGTTAGCAAATGTAGTTCATTCAATGTCCAAAAGTCTATCCCTAGTACTAACTTTATAACAGTAACCTCAACCCTGAAAACTTTGATAGCATAACTTGCACTTAATGTTACTTGCTTAGAGACACTTCTCATTTTGCAGGAATAACCATCACATACAGAGGCATGTTCTGTGCTCACTGTGCAAAGTACATGCACAGTCCAGCTTTTTATCAACTGCCAAAAGTAAGTTTTCTCCAACTTCATTGTTTGTGGCTCATGATGGCATGAGTTTTCTACAGACTCGCTCTCTATTCCACTGGTATACCTGCATTAGCAGATACATAAGCCACACTTTAAACCATTCTAAAATCCATGCATTAAACCCTGTTGTTTTGCACAGGTCAGGAAGGGAGCTCAGTGACTAATGGTATCGATTGACAGAAGCAATGACTTGAATGTGCCATATTTTTAGAAGCTAGTAATGGTGGTGCATATTTAGAAGGTTTATTGTATACATAACACTTACAAGCTCCACAATCATTTTGCCATTCACAGGATGTGCTTGTGTGCTGCTGACATTTGTAAAAATAACAACTAAAACATGGGTCTGTAACTCCATAGCACACAGTGGTTATGTAATGATGCAGTGTATATTTATTGGAAAAATATAGTGCTGTTAAAGTCATCACAAATTGCATGTCGTGGGGAGAGGGTCAAGTGCTCCTCCTCGCATATAACATCAGTGTTAAGTGGTTGCATGACATAAGTAAATTAGAGCATGTCTAAAAATGATAATGTACAGTGATGTTAACCATGTAATGCTGCTGATGTAGGTTATTTGTAAGGGGGCCTGTCAGCACCCCAGCCATCACAACTGGAAAAATTAATGGTATTTTTTTGTACAAACTGGGACAGGGTTAAGCCCCCTTGCATTAAGTTGCATAACATTAACTGTAAAAATAAGTAATAATGAATGAAAATAAACAATACAGTGTTACTGAAGTCAGGATCACACAGTAGTCATGACACATTATTTGTAAGGGAGCTGCCCCCCAATGACTGGAAAAGTGAATGGTGAATTTTTGTTCAAACTGGTAGCAGCCACTGGTGACAGCAGCCTTCTCTTATACATCACATAACCTAGCAGCATCACTTAACTGGAAACAAGTAAGCCCGTTATGCATTAAAAGTAAGAACTGTTAGAATGGTATGACTGGAAAGCACGTAAGTGGCTCTTTTCAGTGATATGTTCTTTATATAGTGGCTGCTTTTAGAAAAATGTTTACCACTACTTTATTTAAATATTGCTCATTTTTTCTTGCATCGCTGTTGTGCTATGTGGGGATTTTAATACTCTAATGCTGCATGCATTCTTACAAAGTATTAACATGAGAAAACTTTACATCCTGCTCAATGTGCTGCTTTCTTTTTATAAGGTAAACTTTAATATATAGTGTTGTAGTAAGTAACTGCAGTTTGGCAAGGAAGAACAGGGTTTACTACTGCACATCCTATAATGTGTTGCTTTCTTTTTATAAGGTAAACTTTAATATATATAGTGTTGTAGTAAGTAACTGCAGTTTGGCAAGCAAGAACTTACTGCACATCCTATAATGTGCTGCTTTCTTTTTTATAAAGTAAACTTTAATATATAGTGTTGTAGTAACTGCAGTTTGGGCAGGCAAGGGCAGCGTTCACTACTGCACATCCTATAATGTGCTGCTTTCTTTTTATAAGGTAAACTTTAATATATAGTGTTGTAGTAAGTAACTGCAGTTTGGCAGGCAAGGACAGGGTTTACTACTGCACATCCTATAATGTGCTGCTTTCTTTTATAAGGTAAACTTTAATAAATAGTGTTGTAGTAAGTAACTGCAGTTTGGGCAGGCAAGGACAGGGTTTACTACTGCACATCCTATAATGTGCTGCTTTCTTTTTTATAAGGTAAACTTTAATATATAGTGTTGTAGTAAGTAACTGCAGTTTGGGCAGGCAAGGACAGGGTTTACTACTGCACATCCTATAATGTGCTGCTTTCTTTTTTATAAAGTAAACTTTAATATATAGTGTTGTAGTAAGTAACTGCAGTTTGGCAAGCAAGGACAGGGTTTACTACTGCACATCCTATAATGTGCTGCTTTCTTTTTATAAGGTAAACTTTAATATATAGTGTTGTAGTAAGTAACTGCAGTTTGGCAAGCAAGGACAGGGTTTACTATTGCACATCCTATAATGTGCTGCTTTCTTTTGATAAGGTAAACTTTAATATATAGTGTTGTAGTAACTGCAGTTTGGCAAGCAAGAACAGGGTTTACTACTGCACATCCTATAATGTGCTGCTTTCTTTTATAACGTAAACCTTAATATATAGTGTTGTAGTAACTGCAGTTTGGCAAGCAAGAACAGGGTTTACTACTGCACATCCTATAATGTGCTGCTTTCTTTTTTATAAAGTAAACTTTAATATATAGTGTTGTAGTAAGTAACTGCAGTTTGGCAAACAAGAACAGGGTTTACTACTGCACATCCTATAATGTGCTGATTTTTTTTATAAGGTAAACTTTAATATATAGTGTTGTAGTAACTGCAGTTTGGCAAGCAAGAACAGGGTTTACTACTGCACATCTTATAATGTGCTGCTTTCTTTTTTATAAGGTAAACTTTAATATATAGTGTTGTAGTAAGTAACTGCAGTTTGGCAAGCAAGAACAGGGTTTACTACTGCACATCCTATAATGTGCTGCTTTCTTTTATAACGTAAACTTTAATATATAGTGTTGTAGTAAGTAACTGCAGTTTGGCAAGCAAGAACAGGGTTTACTACTGCACATCCTATAATGTGCTGCTTTCTTTTATAACGTAAACTTTAATATATAGTGTTGTAGTAAGTAACTGCAGTTTGGCAAGCAAGAACAGGGTTTACTACTGCACATCCTATAATGTGCTGCTTTCTTTTATAACGTAAACTTTAATATATAGTGTTGTAGTAAGTAACTGCAGTTTGGCAAGCAAGAACAGGGTTTACTACTGCACATCCTATAATGTGCTGCTTTCTTTTATAACGTAAACTTTAATATATAGTGTTGTAGTAAGTAAGTGCAGTTTGGGCAGGCAAGGACAGGGTTTACTACTGCACATCCTATAATGTGCTGCTTTCTTTTGATAAGGTAAACTTTAATATATAGTGTTGTAGTAAGTAAGTGCAGTTTGGGCAGGCAAGGACAGGGTTTACTACTGCACATCCTATAATGTGCTGCTTTTTTTTATAAGGTAAACTTTAATATATAGTATTGTAGTAAGTAAATGCAGTTTGAGCAGGCAAGGACAGCGTTCACTACTGCACATCTTATAATGTGCTGCTTTCTTTTTATAAGGTAAACTTTAATATATAGTGTTGTAGTAACTGCAGTTTGGGCAGGCAAGGACAAGGTTTACTACTGCACATCCTATAATGTGCTGCTTTTTTTTATAAGGTAAACTTTAATATATAGTATTGTAGTAAGTAACTGCAGTTTGGGCAGGCAAGGACAGCGTTTACTATTGCACATCCTATAATGTGCTGCTTTCTTTTTATAAGGTAAACTTTAATATATAGTGTTGTAGTAAGTGCAAAGGTAAACTTTAATATATGGTGTTGTAGTAAGTAAGTGCAGTTTGGGCAGGCAAGGACAGGGTTTACTACTGCACATCCTATTATGTGCTGCTTTCTTTTTTATAAGGTAAACTTTAATATATAGTGTTGTAGTAAGTAACTGCAGTTTGGCAAGCAAGAACAGGGTTTACTACTGCACATCCTATAATGTGCTGCTTTTTCTTTTTATAAGGTAAACTTCAATATATAGTGTTGTAGTAAGTAAAGTACAGTTTTGTACCTACCATAAATGTAGATGTCCGATAGGAATGCATCTGCAGTCCTTACAAATGGGTTGTCCTGTCGTCAGGCAGCCCTTCGGTCGGCCGGATTCCAAAGTCTGGGTCTGGCCTCGGCTGGTGTCACACTTCACCCGACGTCATAGCTGCAGTTATTCGGGTATAAAGGCATCAGCCGACACCATTTTCCTCAGTGTTTCTTGCCCCAGATGCCAGGTGCCCTCTAGGAAGGCTAAATTTGGATAAATGCAAATGATTCCAAATAGAAGAGAGCAAACCAAAAATAAGCATGTATGTACATATATACAAACAAATACACCATAATAGATTCCCCCAGCTAGCTACAAGATGGGCAAATACCCTAGGAGTACCACAGAGGGGAAGGAGGGTGGGTAATCCTGACTGCAGATGCATTCCTATTGGACATCTACATTTATGGTAGGTACAAAACTGTACTATGTCCTTCAAGGATGCATCTGCAGTCCTTACAAATGGGTAGAATACCATAGCCAAACTGGGGGAGGAGGAGAAATGAAATTATGGTGTAGTTAGGATCCCTTGCAAAACAGCAGTGGCAAAACCTGCTCGGGATCTAGAGTATAAAGGTAAATTATAATGCTTGGCAAATGTATGCACGGAGCTCCAAGTAGCAGCCTCTAAAATGTCTTTGGTAGCCACTCCTCATAGAAAAGCTGTGGTAGTGGCTGTAGCCCTTGTAGAGTGAGGCCTGATGTTTTCTGGAGTTTTCTTTCCATGGTAGGAGTAACAAAATCTAATGCAATTTCCTATCCACTTAGAGATTGTCTGTTTTGAAATTGCTTTTCCTTCCATTCCTGTTGCATATGCTACCAGTAGCTGGTCAGTTTTTCTCTTGTCCTTGGTACTTGTCCAGGTAGTAGTGTAATTGTCTATGTACATCCAAGGTATGCAACAGTCTTTCTCCCCTGTTCTGTGGGTTGGGGAAGAATGTAGGTAGGTGGATAGCCTGATTTAAAGATACTCTGGAGACCACCTTAGGCATAAAAGTAGGATTTGTTCTCATGGACACTCTATCTTGATGGAAGATCAGGAAGGGCTGTACTGCCATTAATGCCTGTAGCTCAGATACCCTTCTTGCTGAAGTGATTGCCAGTAGGAAAGCAGTTTTCCATGATAAGTATTGTAATTCTGCTGTTGCTGCTGGTTCGAAAGGAGGGAGTGTCAATTTTTCTAGCACAAAGTTCAAGTCCCATGCTGGCAATGGTGGCTTCCTAGGTGGTTTTACATTTTTAATTCCTCTCAGAAACTGCCTGAGCAGAGGATGTGAGAAGACTGGAGGATCCAAGTCGTATTCTGCTGAAATAGCTGATGCATGGATCTTAATGGAAGAATAGGACAGGCCTTTGTGGAAGAGCTCTGCCAAGTATTCCAGGATGTTGGCTATGTTTACCAATGACACATTTTCTCCTTTTGCAGTACTCCAAATGAGATATCTTTTCCATTTTGCTGAATAATTTTTCCTTGTTGAGGGTCTGTGAGCCTCCAAGATAATGTCTTTAACCCTTTGGGATAGATTTGGGTTAATTGGTCTTATGCAATGTTCCAGGCAGTCAGCTGCAGTGTTTTCAGGTTTGGATGCAGGGTGTTGTAGTTGTTCTGTGTTAACAGCAAGGGAACTAGGGGCAGGGGCCATATTTGTTCCAGAGACATGCTCCTCAGTAATGGGTACCAATGTTGTCTTGGCCAGTCTGGAGCTATCAGAATGATCCTTGGACGGTCCTCTTTGATCTTCAATAGCACCTTGTGCATCAAAGGAAGTGGTGGGAATGCATATGCTGTCAGGTTTTTCCAACTGAAAGATAGGGAGTCCACCTTCCAAGCAAGTGGGTGGTACGTCCTTGTGCAGAATTTCTTTAGTTGGTGATTGCATGGGGATGCAAATAAGTCTATTTCTGGGAGTCCCCATTTTCTTGTAATGGTTTTGAAGATGTCTGGATGCAGCATCCATTCGTGGGCATCCGTGGTAGTTCTGCTTAATATGTCTGCTAGAATGTTTTCTTTCCCTGGTACAAAAATTGCTTGTAACTGAATGTTGTAGCTCAGGGCCACATTCCAGAGGTCCATTGCCATCCGGCATAGAGGGTACGAATGTGTGCCTCCCTGTTTGTTGATGTACCACATAACTGTGGTGTTGTCTGTCCTTATCATCAGTTGACCTTGTCGAAGAAATGGTCTGAATTGCCAGTTTTACTGCCAGCATTTCCTTTAGATTTATGTGTAGGTGCAGCTGGTCTTGAGTCCATAAACCTTGTATGCACTTGTCCAGCATGTGGGCCCCCCAACCGAGGTCTGAGGCGTCCGTTGTGATGGTTTGGCTTGGTTGAGTGTTGTGGAAGGGCAATCCTTTGTTTGATTGACAGGCCTGAGCCCACCATTGGAATTCTTGCTGCAGGCATGGAATTATTGGAATTTGAGTTTCTAGGCTGTGCTTGTGTTGAGACCATAAATTCCTTAGGTACCACTGTAACTTTCTCATATGCAGTCTGGCATGTGGAACCAATATTATGCAGGATGCCATGAAGCCCAAGGCTTGCAGGACTTTTCTTGCTGTTAGATGGTCCTGCTTTGTTAATGCCAAGAAGTAGAGAGGGAGTTGTTCCTGTTTTTCTACTGTTAGGAATGCCATTTGTTTCGATGTGTCCAGCTCTGCACCCAAAAAGGTTATCCTTTGGGATGGTATCAGCCTTGACTTTTTTATATTGACTGTATATCCCAGGGCTTGTAGTAGGTAAATGACCCTTTGCAAGTCTTCTGCTAGCTTGTTTTTGTTGTTCGCTTGTATCAGGCAGTCGTCCAGGTAAGGGTAGATTTGGATTCCCTGAAGCCTGCAATGAGCAATTACTGATGCCAGGCATTTCGTGAACACTCTGGGCGCAGAAGATAAGCCAAAGGGCAATGCTGAGAATTGATAATGCTCTGATCCTGCAAGAAATCTGAGGTATCTTCTGCAATTTGGTCGGATGGGGACGTGCAGGTATGCCTCCTTGAGATCTAGAGTTACCAGCCAAGACTCCTTGCCCAGCATGGGAAGAAGCTGCTGTAGGGTCAGCATTTTGAATTTTGGAACAATGAGGAATGTGTTTAAAGCGGACAGGTCGAGAATAGGCCTCCATTTGCTTTCTTTTCTTGGTACCAGGAATAGTCTGGAGTAAAATCCCTGTCCTTGCTCCATAGATGGTACCTTTTCCACAGCTCTCATCCTTAATAATTGAGTTATTTGTTTTAGAGCTTCTGCCTTTTGATTTGGAGGTAGGTTTGGCATTCCTGTCTTCCCTGGTAGAGTATGGAAGTGAAACCTGTAACCTTGGTCTATTGTCTGCAAAATCCACTTGTCTCTTGTGATGTAATGCCAGTTTACTGAAAATAAAGCTAGCTTCCCGCCTAAGGGTGCTTCTAGTTGTTCCCTGGTAGGCGGTGCCAGAGCCAAGTCACTGTGATTGTCCTGTAGTAGTGGTGGTGGCTGTGTCTGTGGCTGTACCTCGCTGGTTGTTACCCTGCCACTGGCGTCCCCTGTAGGCACCCCTGGATTTGGCTTCTGCCTCTTGAACACCTACTCCTGCCTCTCTGAGCTCTGGAGGAGTCTGGAAAGGACCAATTCTTGGAGGGCCAATTCCTGCTAAACCTTGGAGGTTGGACCTATAAGAAATCTTTCACTGTTTGGACAGATTTTGCCTTCTCTTCCATCTTCTTCAGCACCTGTTGTGCAGGAGAGCCAAACAAATTGATCTTGTCCATGGGAGCATCTAGTAGTTTTGATTTGACATGGTCTGGTAAGGCCTGCTCTTTTAACCATGCATGCCTTCTGATAACTGTGCCAGTCATGGCTGATCTAAAGGAAGCCTCCAGTGCATCATAGCCGCATTTTAAGGAATGGTTACTGACTTGCTGAATGTTATGTACCATTTCCTGAACAGATTTTGTCTACTGGTTCATCCGAGGACAGCTTTTTGGTTAACTGGTCTAGCATAAATTCTTGATACTGGATCATGTGGAATTGACAGTTCAAGGCCCTAGCTGAAAGAGTAGCAGAAGTGTAAACTTTTTTACCCCATCTCTCTAAGGACCTGGATTCCCTTTCAGAGGGGAGGGGGTTTTTGGCAGAGGTAGCTGCTACAGCCTTAGGTCCCTGGGAGATAGTCTCGGGATCTGCAAAAGGAGCCTTATACAAATGGTAATGCGTGTCCGGGACCCTGTAGTACCTATCGGGCTTAGCAGGGGCCGGAGGTAGTGAATCAGGAGCAGTACAAGCATCATTAAGTGCATCATCTACAACAGAAAGAACTGGAGGTATGGCTAAAGGCCTATGTTGTGGCAAATGCAGAAAAGTTCTAAGCCTTTTTCTAGAATCTGAAAAATCCTGGCCCTGCCACTGAAATTGTTCCCTCATAGCATGCAAGGTTTCCCCAAAGGAAAATTCCTCAGGCGGAGAGGCAGAAGGGATGGACTCTTCAGCATCAGAGTCTTCATAAGGGGAGAAAGGAGCCTCTGGGTTTGTATTATCTGAATCATCAGAGGAATCATCTGTAGAAACTGGCTCAGGGGGCTCTGCTCTAGGCCTCTTCTCTGGAGGTGGGTGAGAGGCCCTGTCTGGGTGAGGTTGGGATCCCCGGATTAAAGAAATGAGATCCTCTGCTAGACTAAGCATTTGTGAACTAGAGCTAGGCCTGTGAGGGGGGGTCTTAGCAGGCACAGATTTAGTAGCTTTAGCTGCTTTAGCCCTGTTAAAGGCCTTAATGGACATGGTTGCAGGTGGCCTAGCAGCTCCACGTGCAGGGGTTGAAATATCCAAGGGAATAGTGTCAGATAATTCCTGAGAAACTGCAACAGCAGATGGGATTTCCGAAGCCGATTCCACCAGGTTGGAAGAGGCCTCAGTAGGAGGTAAGTTTTCGGCTGAAGGAAGAACCGCTTGCTCGGTTTCAGCCAAAACAGAGACACTCGCGGTTGGCTTAACCGCGGTTTCGGCCGAAACCACGGACCGCGAGTGTCGGTCCTTTTCCTTGCGTTTTTTAGATATTTGCGTAGTCGGAGGATCCGACGGCATAATGTAAGCAAAATCGGAGCAGAAAAACTCCTCAGCAAATTCCGACCGACGTCTAAGCGTCCGTCGGTTAAAAGAAGCACAGGCTAGACAAGCTGCTACGTCGTGGTCTGGGCCTAAACAAGGTAAGCAGTAAGAGTGGAAATCTTTATGAGGTATTTGTTTCCCACAAGTTAAACAGTTATTCACTTTTTCTGACATCAGCTGAGGCAAGAAAGAGTCCCCAACGGGGTACTTAGCTTTTTAGAAGTCTTCGGTAGTAGTAGAAGTATTCGGTAGTAGTAATCTCTGGTTCTGACCGACCGGCACCTGCAAACAGCTTCTGCTTTGGGCGCCACGCGGCAAGAAAAAGACTGAGGAAAATGGCGTCGGCTGATGCCTTTATACTCGAATAACTGCAGCTATGACGTTGGGTGAAGTGCGACACCAGCCGAGGCCAGACCCAGACTTTGGAATCTGGCCGACCGAAGGGCTGCCTGACGACAGGACAACCCATTTGTAAGGACTGCAGATGCATCCTTGAAGGACATCTGCAGTTTGGGCAGGCAAGGACAGGGTTTACTACTGCACATCCTATAATGTGCTGTTTTCTTTTTATAAGGTAAACTTTAATATATAGTGTTGTAGTAAGTAACTACAGTTTGGGCAGGCAAGGACCGGGTTTACTACTGCACATCCTATAATGTGCTGCTTTCTTTTTCTTTTTATAAGGTAAACTTAGTGTTGTAGTAAGTAACTACAGTTTGGGCAGGCAAGGACAGGGTTTACTACTGCACATCCTATAATGTGCTGCTTTCTTTTTATAAGGTAAAGTTTAATATATAGTGTTGTAGTAAGTAACTACAGTTTGGGCAGGCAAGGACAGAGTTTACTACTGCACATCCTATGGGTCAATATGACCCACTGTTGCTCTAAAACCTTACTTTATAGCAACTGTAAATGTGATGTTCATAGGGCCTTTTTAAGCCTAACCATGCATCCCAAATAACTAGGCTGAACAGAGTTGAGAATCAAATCCTGTACCGTGTCTGTGAGGTAAACACCTTAACTACTATGTCAACTCCTAAGCCCAAAAGTATCTTTTAACTGGATTCAAACCCTAATTAGCTATGTTCTGATGGTCATTGCACTTGCACCTTGTACCACAGAGATAACTTGCAAACATTTTTGACAGAAGCACATGCCTTTGAATTATTGAGGCAATCTGACTTTTCATAAAATGGCAAAAGACATACATTATTTAGTTTGTTTACAACCTACATCTCCAGAGTAACACTTATGAACTTGTAATAGTCACTCTTCCCGATCTTGCCCACCTCCACTGAAAAGGAAATCAGTACAGCAATCCTTTCACCTTTTCACTTCCAGGGTCAGAGAGTTTGTTTACATATGCCTCATTTTTATCTGCCCTCCCATGTATCTTGCAAAAGTTGGGTAAGTTCTGTTTGGTACATGAAACAACAGCAACTGCTTCCACCTTCTGAGTGAGATGGGCTTTGACAGGCAGGAAGGCTGTTTGTGTCCTCTCGATACTATCACAGCAAGAATGCAACCCTGCTGCATCTAGCCGAGTCAGAACCACTGCACCAAGATGCTGCACTTCCTATTGTGTGTTCCTTCATTCAGCTGTTGGCATGACATCCACATCTTGATAAGGAACAATCCCCCATATTCTTGAGTGGAGACTGCACCACCTCAGAGTCTAGTGACAGACAGGCTTGTACATTCTTAGAGGAATGCTGAAGGCAGCTTACGCTTTAAGAAAGTGGAGTAGGGTTATTTCCCTGTTAATTTAAAATGAAATGGAAAGCACACCATGTTTATATTGAATTTAGCAAATTATTACTGTTTTTGCAGTTTTGTAAATGCTGGCCTGTGAGTGCCGTTTTATATAGCTTAGTAAGTTTTTAACTCAGACTTGACTGTACGCATACGAGTCGCAGCTGAAATGATAAAACGTGTGGCTGTATGAATGTAGCATAACCATAATTTATGCCAAGAAAGAGAACTGTGCAACACTTCTGAGATAAACTGGAAGGTGTATATATTGTAGGTATGCGACTCATTTTACTGCACTTTGAAACTTTTTTGTGTGTGTTCAGTTTACACGTTTAAGGCTGCGGTTGTGTTTTAGGACTAGGAATAAGAAGTTATGTTCTTACCATAACGTTCCATGTGAACTGTTCATCTCGCCTTTGTTCTTACACATGGGTTCAGAGCCGATCCTTGGCTCCGAGTCGGCCACATCACTAGCTCCGCATCTTTGAGAAAGCTCGAGGCACAGTAATATCCCATGATCCTCAGGTGCTAACCCTCAGATCTAGTTTGCTATACCAGAAGAATCCCTTTAGAACTGTGTCTAGAACACACACACACAGTATCTGGAACCCTACTCTCAAATAGAGGAGAAAAGATGCCATTACTAATATACAATAATATGCTAACAATATCTAGAAAAGGCTGAAAAGGAATTCAGTTGAAACCGTTCTCCCAGACCGCAGGATGGGGGATGGAGGGGGGGAATGTAAGAACAAAGGCGAGATGAACAATTCACATGGAACGTTATGGTAAGAACATAACTTCTTAATGTGAAATTGTTCAATCTCGCCGTTTGTTCTTACACACGGATAGCGTTCCCTAGCTCCTTTTTCCTGGGTGGCTCAAGGGAGAACATTCCTTAGTACAGTGGAACCAAACGTCTCCCTGTCCCTGGAGCTTTTGTCTAGTTTATAGTGGGTGATAAAAGTATGTGGTTTTGCCCAAGTTGCCGCTGCAGAAATGGTATCTAAAGGCAAACGAGCGGTATGGGCTGAAGAGGCAGCGATCGCCCTTGTAGAATGAGCTCTGGGTTTGAAAGGGAGTTGCTGTTTCGATTTAGCATATATAAAATTTATGCAATCTGAGAGCCATTTGGATAAGGTAACTTTCGTTACTGCCTGTCCTTTCCTTTGGTCAGCATATGAGACAAATAGTTGGTCTGACTTTCTGTACTCTTTTGTCCTATGTAAGTAAAATCTCAGTTGCCTGTGAACGTCCAATTTGTGCAATGTGTATTCTAACTTATTGGAATGGTTTTTAAAGAAGGTAGGTAGTTCGATAGACTGATTGATGTTTTGAATCGAACAAACCTTCGTAAGGAAGGACGGATTGGTGCGCAAGGTTACTCTATCTGGATGAAAAATCATGTACGGGGGTCGGATAGATAGAGCCTGTAACTCTGAAACTCTCCTGGCGGAAGTGATGGCAACCAGAAAAAGTGTTTTCCACGAAAGAAATTTTAACGGAGTTGTGGCTGCTGGTTCAAATGGAGGCAACATGAGATTAAGATTCCAAGGGGCTATTGGATTACGAAAGGGGGGGACGGAGGTGAAAGGTACCTTTCATGAAGGCTTTACAAAGCCTGTGGGACATAAGAGAACCATCTTCACGGCCAATATGAAAATTGGATATAGCCGCCAGTTGAACCCTTATAGTGGATGTTGATGCTCCTTCTTGAAAAAGTGTGGCAAGAAAATCTAGTATCTTGTGTACTGGAGCCCCGAATGGATCTATACCTTGTTTGGAGGCCCAGTGCGCAAAACGGTTCCATTTGCTGTTGTACAATTTCCTTGTAGATGGTTTGTGAGAAGATACAATAATTTGTTGTACTGCAGGGGATAGTAACTCCGACCTGGCTAAGATGGGAAGCGGAGCAGCCAAGCTGTCAGTTTGAGGGACTTGAGGAAGGTGTGAGGAACTCCCGACGAATGTGTCAACAGGTCTGGCTCCGGGTCCAGCATCCATGGTTCCTCCACTTGATGAGATTGAAGGAAGGGAAACCAGATTTGTTGAGGCCAGAATGGGGCTATCAGTATTATGGTCCTGTCCAGACGTTTGGCTTTCTGCAAAAACCTGGGAATTAGTGGAACAGGAGGAAAAGCGTAAAGGAGACCCGGGGGCCAATCGTACACCAGTGCGTCCCTGGGGACACCCCCTGGAGGGGGTAAAAGGGCAAAGTAGCTTCTGCATTTGGCATTCAATGGGGATGCAAACAGGTCGCAGCAAGTCTGGCCCCATCTGCGGAAGATCTCTTCCGCCACTTGAGGTTTGAGGGACCACTCGTGAGGGAACAGGATGGCTCTGCTCAACCTGTCTGCGATTACATTGGAAGTCCCCGGGATGTGCGTTGCTATCAGAAAGCGTCCAGTGGACTTTGCCCATTGCCAAATTCTGAGGGCCTCTCTGCATAACGGGTAAGATCTGGTTCCCCCTTGCTTGTTTATGTACCAGACCACTGACATGTTGTCTGTCTGAACTGTCACTGTTCCCCGAGGTAAGGACTTGTGAAAGTGTTGCAACGCTAGAAACACTGCCCTCAGCTCTAGAACACTGATGTGCAGATTGAACTCCAAGTTGGACCATTGACCTTGGACTGTTTGTCCCTGAAAGACTCCCCCCCACCCTATCAGGGAAGCGTCCGTGGTTAGAGTTGCTACCGGACTGGGTAATACAAATGGTCGTCCTAGTGTTAGCTCTTGACTGTGTATCCACCACAAGAGATCCTTCTTGCAAAAATGCGTGATCAAGATTTCGTGAGACAGTGGAAGTTGTCGATACGACCACTGGGCGAATAACATCCATTGAAGAATCCTCATATGCATCCTGCCTAAAGGAACTACAATAAGGGAGGCTGCCATCAAGCCTAGTACTCTTAATATTTGTCGTGCAGGGACTCTCTTGCTGTGTAGAAGGACCGAAATTTGATGCCTGAGGTCTGATACTCTTGGTGGGGGGAGAGTAACTTGAGCCAGGGAGATGTCTAGCTGTGCTCCTATAAATAAGATACGCTGTGACGGCGATAAGACAGATTTTCCAAAATTCACCGTTATGCCTAGCAAAGAGCAGAGACTGATGGTGTAATCCCTGGCTTGTAGAAGACTATACTCGGTAGTGGCGGATAGGAGCCAGTCGCCTAGATAAGGAAACACCCGGAATCCCCTTCATCTCAAGTGAGACGCTACTACTGCCATGCATTTGGTGAACACCCTGGGGGCTGAGGTGAGACCACAGGGCAGAGCGCAAAACTGGAAATGACTGGCTCCCAGCCGGAAGCGCAGGTGATCTCTGGACTCCCTGGCCATCTTGAGATGGTAGTACACGTCTTTGAGATCTATAGAGCACATCCAGTCGCCCTTCTGCAGAAAGGGAAGGACTGACTGTAGCGTGACCATCCGGAACTTTTCCTTTTTCACAAAGGTATTTAATTTACTGAGGTCTAAAATTGGCCTCCAGTCCCCTGTTTTCTTTGGAACTAAAAAGAACCTTGAGTAAGTTCCGCATCCTATTTGGTCCGCCGGGACTGGTTGGATGACTCTGTTTTCGAGCAACCTTCCTATCTCTACGGTTGCCTGGTCTCGCAGACTGGGTGGAATCTCTGGGAGCTTTTTGGAGTTGGGTGGCATTTTGATGAAGGGAATGTTGTAGCCTCTGGTAACTATGCTTTTTACCCAGGAATCTGATGTAAGATTTAGCCAGGCCTCTGGGTATAAAGCCAAGTGACCCCCGACTGCCTCCAGAGTAGGACAGTCAGGCCTGCACTCAGGAGTGCTGGAAGGGCTTTCCAGAGAAAGTCCCTCTGTCACCCTGATTTTGTGGACCCCCTCTGCCGGCTGGGCGGCATCTTCCGTCTCTTCCCCCTCCTCTGCCTCTGAAGGGGGCGTCACTTTGGGTGTGCTGAAAAGATCCCAGAGTCTTTTGGAACCACATTTTTCCTCCTCGTTGCCCTTTAGGGTAGGGTCTAGATGGGATGGAAAAATGGACCCCTACGGCAGACAGGGTCTTCTCTTCTTGTTCACACCTCGTGAGAGTCTCCTTTACTTTGGGCCCAAACAAGGAGGCACCATCAAAGGGGGAGTTGGCAAAGGAAGACTTAAATGGTTCTGCAAAGGAGCATAAGCGCAAAAAAGAAGTTATGTCCTTACCATAACGTTCCATGTGGAGTGTTCATCTCGCCTTGGTTATTACACATGGGTTTGGAGCCGATCCTCGGCTCCGTGCCGGCCGACTGCAAGCTCTGCATCGAGAAGAAGCTCGAGGACATCTAATACCCACAATCCCCCTCTGCCTTTACCTCAGATCTAGTTTGCAAGCAAACCAGACATAAAGCACGCACACATGCCAAACTATATACATAAAAGTACATAAATACAAACATACCAAGGGTATGATAGAAACACTAATACTGCAACAGCAGAAGGAGAATACTCCAGACCAGGCACCAAATCGAACGTTCTTCCTAAGGGTGGGAAGGGTGGGAGTGTAATAACCAAGGCGAGATGAACACTCCACATGGAACGTTATGGTAAGGACATAACTTCTTTATGTGAGAGTGTTCAATCTCGCCTTTGTTCTTACACATGGGTAGCGTCCCTAGCTCCATGATCCTGAGGAACTCAAGGGAGAACGTTCTTGAGCACAGTGGAACCAAAGGTTGCCCTATCCCTAGAAACCCTGTCCACTTTGTAATGAGATATAAATGTATGTGGTTTAGCCCAAGTAGCAGCCGCACAAATAGTGTCTAGTGGTAAGCGAGCTGCGTGAGCCAAAGATGTAGAAACTGATCTGGTGGAATGTCCTTTGGGTTTTGCTGATAATGTTTGATTAGAGGTCTCATAAACATATGTGATACAGTCAGTTAGCCATTTAGAAAGAGTTCGTTTCGTAACTGCAAGACCTTTTCTGCTGTCAGCAAAGGCTAGAAATAGTTGATCAGATTTCCTGTGATCTTTGTTCTATCCAAATAAAATCTGAGTTGTCTATGGACGCCCAGTTTGTGCAACATATACTCCAATTTATTAGAGTGGTTCTTAAAGAAGGTGGGTAATTCAATGGACTGATTAATATTACTAGAAGAACAAACTTTGGGGAGAAAAGATGGATCAGTGCGTAGGGATACTCTGTCAGAATGAAATATTAAATAAGGATGTTTGACAGAAAGGGCCTGAAGCTCAGACACTCGTCTAGCAGATGTAATGGCCACTAGAAATAAAGTTTTCCATGACAAAAATTTCAATGTGCAACTTGAGGCTGGTTCAAAGGGTGGCAACATCAATTTAGAGAGCAACAGGTTCAAATTCCACGGTGATGCTGGACTTCTGACTGGTGGTCTGATATGAAAAGAACCTTTTAAAAAGGCTTTACAAAGTCTGTGAGCCATAATAGGCGCACCACATTCCTCTACATGATAGTTAGAAATGGCAGCTAACTGTACTCTTAAAGTAGCCGGGGAAGCTCCTTCATGAAATAGTTCAGTCAAGAACTCTAAAACCTTGTTTAATGGAGCTATAACAGGGTCCAAATGATGTGACTCTGCCCAAAAGACAAAACGTTTCCACTTACTGGTGTAAGTCTTTGTAGTGGAAACCTTATGAGAAGCTACTAAAATATCTTGAACCGTCGATGTAAGGGGAACCGACCTGGCTAGAAAGGGAGCGAGCAGCCAAGCTGCTAGATGGAGAGATTCTAGAGATGGGTGAGGAACTCCTGACGAGTGAGTCAGTAGATCTGGCTCTGGGTCCAGCATCCAAGGTCCCCGAATGCGGTGATGCAATAGAAAGGGGAACCAAATTTGACGAGGCCAGAACGGAGCAATGAGAATAATAGTCCTCTGAAGGTTGTTGGCTTTCTGTAGAAACTTTGCAATCAGGGGAAATGGAGGAAAAGCATATAGGAGACCCGGGGCCTGGGCCAATCGCGGCCACAGCTGCAGGGACTTCCCATGGAGGGGGGTAATAGGGCAAAGTAGCTCCTGCATTTGGCGTTCATTGGAGACGCAAACAGATCGCAGGTAGGCTGGCCCCATTTGCGAAAAATCCTTCTCGCAACTGACTGTTTGAGGGACCACTCGTGAGGCAATAGTATTGCCCTGCTCAGCCTGTCGGCTATGACGTTGGATGACCCCGGGATGTGCGTTGCGATCAGAAAGCGACCGGACTCTGCCCATTGCCAAATTCTCATGGCCTCTCTGCATAGTTGGTAAGACCTGGTTCCCCCTTGCTTGTTTATGTACCAGACTACGGACATGTTGTCTGTCTGAACTGCAATGGTCCCTGGAGGAAGAAGGGGAGCAAAGTGTTGCAACGCCAAAAACACTGCCCTCAACTCCAGAACATTGATGTGCAGATTGTACTCCAGATTGGTCCATTCGCCTTGGACTGTCTGTCCCTGAAAGATGCCCCCCCACCCTATCAGGGAAGCGTCCGTGGTTATCGTCGCTGACGGTGCGGGTAGCACAAATGGTCTTCCGCTGGATAGGTTGCAAGTCTGTAACCACCACATTAGGTGTGATTTGCATATTTTCGTTATCAATATTTCGTGAGTCAGTGGAAGTTGTTGGAATGACCATTGTGCAAACAGAAGCCATTGTAGCACTCTCATGTGCAGTCTTCCCAATGGTATCGCAATGAGAGAAGCTGCCATGAGACCCAAGACTTTCAGAACAATTTTTGCCGGTGACTTTCTGGACGATAGCAGAAGGGAAATGTTGAAATGAAGTGCCACTATTCTTTCTGCAGGAAGTTTTAGAACTAAATGGTGCGTATCTAATTCCGCTCCTATGAATAAGATATGCTGTGATGGCTGTAGCAAGGATTTTTCGAAATTTACTGAAATTCCAAGGTGTGTACAAAGTTGTAGGGTGTAATCCCTGGCTTGTATCAGTTGACGCCTGGTGGTGGCAGACAGGAGCCAGTCATCCAGATACGGAAACACCTGGAATCCTAGGCGCCTCAGATGAGACGCTACCACTGCCATGCATTTGGTGAAGACCCTGGGGGCTGTAGTCAGACCAAAGGGCAGGGCTCGAAACTGATAGTGACTGGCTCCCAGCCGGAAGCGCAAATGATCCCTGGACGCCCTGGCCATTTTGATGTGGTAGTATGCGTCCTTTAGATCTATCGAGCACATCCAGTCGTCCTTCCGTAAGAATGGAAGGATCGATTGAAGCGTGACCATTCGGAACTTTTCCTTCTTGATAAAGGTGTTGAGATGGCTTAGGTCCAGAATCGGCCTCCAGTCCCCTGTTTTCTTTGGAACTAAAAAGAACCTTGAGTAAGTTCCGAATCCTATTTGGTCCGCTGGGACTGGTTGGATGACTCTTTTTTTCTAGCAGCTTTGAAATTTCTGTAGCTGCTGGGTCTCGCAGATGGGGTGGTACATCTGGGAGTTTTCTCTTTGGAATGGGTGTGGATAGAAATGGGATTTTGTAACCTCTGGTAACAACGCTTTTTACCCAATTGTCTGAAGAAAGGTTTTGCCAGGCTTGAGGGTATAAAGCTGCGACCCGACTGCCTCCAGAGCAGGACAGTCGGGCCTCCTCTCAGGAGTGCTGAAAAGGTTTGCCAGGGAGGTTATCCCTGTCACCTTGGTTTTGCGGACCCCCTCTGCCCCCCCCTCTGCCTCTAGAGGGGGCATCACCCTGTGTGTTTGGGAAAGATCCTTGGGGTTTTCGAAACCACATTTTCCCACCACGTTGCCCTTTGGGGTACGGTCTGGAAGGGGTGGAAAAACGGACTCCGACAGCAGACAGAGTCTTTCCCTCCTGTTCACACCGGGTAAGGGTCTCCTTTACTTTAGGGCCAAAAAGTGTGGCTCCATCAAATGGGGCGTTAGTAAAGGAAGACTTGAAGGCTTCCGCAAACGAACATAAGCGCATCCAGGATTGCCTACGAAGAGCAATCGCTGAAGCCGCTGCCCTACTCGATCCTTCAGCTGCGTAGGATATCAGCCTCATGGACGAGTTTACAATGGATGTAAGGGTGTTGAGATGTGCTGTAACTTTCTCTGAAACAGCCGCATCTGTAGTACCCTGGAGGGTATCTCCCAACTCTTTGACTAGATCCCTCTGTAAACGTGTAAAATGAGTCAAATAGTTCAGGGAACGCATAGAGAAAGCCGCTGAACTGAAAATGCGCTTCCCGTATCTGTCCATGGTCCTAGAATCTTTGTTAGGCGGATGGACAGATGAGGAAGACTCCGACATCTCCTTTTCGTGGCGCTGCCACCACCATGGCATCTACTGGAACTCCTTTAGTGAGGTAAGCCTTGTCCTGTGGTGCCGTAATGTACTTATTTGGCTTCCTAGGGACTGGTTCCACCGTGTCAGGTGTCTCCCACGCCCTTCGAGCAATCAACTCCATTAACTCATCAAAGGGCGGAGTGACCCAGGAGGAGGAAGGGCGAGCACCAAATGCCTTCAGCAACACTGACTCATCCTCAGAAGGGGGGAGGGATTGCCAGTCACCTCTCTGTTTTAGGATCTCCAAGATGTCAGAAAAGAGACATCTTCTGAAGGTGACTTAGGGACCCTTCTGACTCATCTAAGTCAGTATCAGATGTCAAGGATTCTTGTGGAGAATCCAAGTGTCTCCTCTTACACAATCTTTTCCTAGGGACTTCTTCGTGGGGAGCATCCGAAGAAGCCTCCGAGGAAGAGGGGCACCCTCCAGGGGTGGCTGAGACACTGGTGCCCGACGCTTGGATGTGGCCGTGGGTGCAGAGGAGGATAACGGTCCTTTGTGGGGAGGAGAAGCTGTTCCTGCTGATGTGGTTGTCTGGGTAGACAACACCTTCCTCATGAGGTTGAAGGCCCCCGGGTCCCGAGTCGAGGTATCTCCCGGTTCCGAAGAAATGGGAAGAATCCCCGAAACAGGAATCGAAGGCACCGACCCCGAGGACAGAACCGAGTCGATCCGCCGAGGCTCGAGAGGAGCGTCGGAACGAAACATCGGTCCGACTCTCGGTCCCGGAACCAAGGATGGATCTTCGGCCCCGAGACTCCAGTACCGGATCGGATGGAGTCGAGGTGAACGGTGCCGACCGAGAAAAAGACGGTTCTGGCACCGAGGGCTCCACAATCATCAGTTCAGCTTCTTCCAGCTCCGAAGACTGGACAGGTCTCGGAGGAGGAACAGATGGAGATAGTGGCAGGCCTTCAAGTCTCGACATCAACTGAGAGGAGACCGAGATAAGCTTGGATAGGGCTGTATGCTCCATCAATTTCTGCACCACACGGTCCACATCGGTGTCGGAAAGGGGCATGGAAGAACGAGTCGAATGGATCGAAGACGGAGCTGACCTCAACAGAGTCGGTGGAGGGAGCTCCGTCACCGGTTCCAAGACTCGAGGCTCGGAAACTGCCAACAGTTGAACACTCGGCCCCGAAGTCTGTGGAACCGGTGATCTAACTTTACCCGAAGAGCTCGGAGCCGATGACTTGGGCTCTGACGTCTTCGATTCCCTCGAGGATTTGGATGCCTGGTCTGAAGCATCCAGAGCCTCCTGGAAAGAGGGTTTCAACAAACCTCTGTCCATCAGTTTCCTGCGCCTATCTGTCATGACCCTCCCACTAAAAGAGTGACAAATAGAACAGTCCTCTTGTAAGTGGAGAGGGCCAAGGCAGTAGACACAGGAACTGTGGTTGTCCGTGACCGACATCTTTTGGCCACACTGGCAACGTTTGAAACCAGATTTAATTTTCTCAGACATAATGAAGTAAGAGAAAAAACAGTCAAGTCCAGTAACAGTCAATCCAGGAAAAACAGGGTCAAATCCGGTAGATATGTAAGTCCGTTTGTCAATCCAAGTAGGGGTGGTAGGCCCCGAAAAACTCTATACCAGTTATATAGTTAAACTAAGTTAACGGTACCGAGAATTTCTCGCTCTACTCACACACCATACACTAACTACAATAACTAGTGATCTTAAACAAGTTCTCTTGAAAATTTAACCAAAAGAGTTAAAATCTTATCTGAAAACCCTCGAGCTAGCCTCCAGTGATGCGAATGCAGCAGCGGCAAACTAGATCTGAGGTAAAGGCAGAGGGGGATTGTGGGTATTAGATGTCCTCGAGCTTCTTTTCGATGCAGAGCTTGCAGTCGGCCGGCACGGAGCCGAGGATCGGCTCCGAACCCATGTGTAAGAACAAAGGCGAGATTGAACACTCTCACATGTACAGTTTTGTACCTAACATAAATGTAGATGTCCGATAGGTATGCATCTGCAGTCATAACATATGGGTTGTCCTGCCTCAGGCAGCCCTTCAGTCGGCTGGATTCCAAAGTCTGGGTCTGGCCTCGGCTGATGTCGCATCTTCCCCGATGTCACAGCTGCTGGGGTATAAAGGCATCAACCGACGCCATTTTCCTCAGTGTTTCTTGCCCCAGATGCCAGGTGCCTTCTAGGAAGGCTAAATTTGGATAAAAATTGAAAATTCCAGAGTAAAACAATATATATATATATATATATATATATATATATATATATATACATATACATATACAAACAAATACACCATAATAGATTCCCCCAGCTAGCTGAAAGAGGGGTAAGCACCCTAGGAATACCACAGAGGGGAAGGCGGGTGGGTAATCCTGACTGCAGATGCATACCTATCGGACATCTACATTTATGGTAGGTACAAAACTGTACTATGTCCTTCAAGGATGCATCTGCAGTCATAACATATGGGTAGAATACCATAGCCAAACTGGGGGAGGAGGTACTAAGATAAGGATGGTGTAGTTATGATCCACTGTAAAACTGCAGTTGCAAAACCTGCTCGGGATCTGGAGTATAAAGGTAGATGTAATGCTTGGCAAATGTATGCACGGAGCTCCAAGTAGCAGCTTCTAAAATGTCTTTGGTAGCCACCCCTCGTAGGAAAGCTGTAGTGGTGGCTGTAGCTCTTGTGGAGTGAGGCCTGATATTTTCAGGAGCTGTCTTGCCATGAAAAGAGTAGCAGAAACAAATGCAATTTCCTATCCATTTAGAGATTGTCTGTTTGGAAATTGCTTTTCCTTGCACTCTAGCTGCATATGCTACCAGAAGTTGGTCAGTTTTTCTGCTGGTTTTAGTTCTGTCCAGATAGTAGCATAGCTGTCTGTGTACATCCAAGGTGTGCAGTAGTTTCCCCCCCCCCCGTTCTGTGGGTTAGGGAAGAACGTAGGCAAATGAATAGCTTGGTTCAAGGATACCCTGGATACCACCTTTGGCATGAAGGTAAAATTGGTTCTCAGAGACACTCTATCCTGGTGAAAAATAAGGAAAG
The DNA here is from genome assembly GCF_019279795.1 of Protopterus annectens. Classification (NCBI taxonomy): domain Eukaryota; kingdom Metazoa; phylum Chordata; order Ceratodontiformes; family Protopteridae; genus Protopterus; species Protopterus annectens. Next base: position 10,334,898 of record NC_056747.1, on the reverse strand, counting down.
GCTGCACTGCCATTAGTGCCTGTAACTCGGATACTCTTCTTGCTGAAGTGATTGCTAGAAGGAAAGCAGTTTTCCAAGATAAGAACTGTAAGTCTGCTGATGCTGCTGGTTCAAAGGGAGGTAGTGTTAATTTTTCCAGCACAAAATTGAGATCCCATGCAGGAAGAGGGGGTTTTCCTGGAGGTTTTACATTTTTGATCCCTCTTAAAAATTGTCTGAGGAGAGGGTGAGAGAAGATAGGAGGATCCAAGTTGTATTCTGCTGAAATTGCTGAAGCATGGATCTTAATGGAAGAATATGACAGGCCATTGTGGAACAGTTCTGCTAAGTATTCTAGGATGTGTGCTAGGTTTGCCAGTGTGACATTTGTACCCTTTGAAGCGCTCCAAATGAGGAATCTCTTCCATTTAGCTGAGTATGTCTTTCTTGTGGAGGGTCTACGAGCCTCCAGGATTATGTCCTTGACCCTTTGAGATAAGACAGTTTGGTTTTGTTTTAGGCAATTTTCCAGGCAGTCAGCTGCAGTGTTTTCAAGTTTGGATGCAGTGTCTTGAAGTTGTTCTGCGTTAGAAGTAGAGGCCATAGGGGTAGAGGCCATGAGTTTGTCCGAGACATGCTTCTCAGCAGCGGATACCAGTACTGCCTTGGCCAGTCTGGTGCTATCAGTATCACATTTGGCTGTTCCTCTCTGATCTTCAGTAGTACTCTGTACATCAATGGAAGTGGTGGAAAGGCATACACTGCTAGGGCATTCCAGTTGAAAGAGAGAGAGTCCACCTTCCAGGCTTGTGGGTGGTATACTCTTGAGCAGAATTTCTGTAGTTGGTTGTTGAGTGGGGAGGCGAACAGGTCTATCTCTGGCATTCCCCATTTGTTTGTTATGATTTTGAAGATGTCTGGATGCAGCATCCATTCGTGAGCATCCGTGGTAGTTCTGCTTAAGCTGTCTGCTAGTGAATTCTCTTTTCCTGGTACGAATCTGGCCTGCAGTTGGATGTTGAGATCCAGGGCTAGGTTCCACAGATCCATTGCCATCCAGCATAGAGGGTAGGAATGCGTGCCTCCCTGTTTGTTTATGTACCACATGACTGTGGTATTGTCTGTCCTTATCAGCAGATGACCTTGCTGGAGGAATGATTTGAATGCCTCGATTGCATGTTTCACTGCCAACATCTCCTTTAGGTTTATGTGCAAATTCAGTTGGTCTTGAGTCCATAGGCCTTGGATGCACTTGTCTTCCATGTGTGCTCCCCATCCTCGGTCTGAGGCGTCCGTGGTGATGGTCTGCCTTGGATGTGGTTTGGTGAAAGGCAACCCTCTGTTGGACTGGCAGGCCTGGGCCCACTACAGGAATTCCTTTTTCAGGCATGGAATGATTGGAATCATGGTTTCTAGACTGTGTCTGTGTTGAGACCATACATTCCTTAGGTACCATTGTAATTTCCTCATATGCAGCCTGGCATGTGGGATCAAGATTATGCAAGATGCCATGTAACCCAGGGCCTGCAGGACTTTCCTTGCAGTGAGCTGAGTTTGTCTTGTCAAAGCCATGAAGTAGACTGGTAGTTGCTTTTGTTTTTCTTCTGTGAGAAAAGCCATCTGAGTTATTGGGTCCAGATCCGCACCCAAAAAGGTTATCCTTTGGGATGGCACTAGTCTTGACTTCTGGATGTTGACTGTGTATCCCAAGGCCTGTAACAGGTGTATGACATAGGCCAAATCTTTTGCAAGTCTTGTCCTGTTCTCCGCTTGTATTAGGCAGTCGTCCAGGTATGGGTAGATTTGAATTCCCTGAAGCCTGCAATGTGCAATTACTGATGCCAGGCATTTCGTGAATACTCTGGGCGCAGTAGATAAGCCAAATGGCAATGCTGAGAATTGATAATGCTCTGATCCTGCAAGAAATCTGAGGTGTCTTCTGCAATCTGGTCGAATAGGGACATGCAGGTATGCCTCCTTGAGATCTAGAGTCACCAGCCAAGACTCCTTGCCCAACATGGGAAGAAGTTGCTGTAGGGTCAGCATTTTGAATTTTGGTACAATGAGATATGTGTTTAGTGCGGACAAATCAAGAATAGGCCTCCATTGGGTTTCTTTTCTTGGTACAAGGAATAGTCTGGAGTAAAACCCTTGGCCTTGTTCCGTAGATGGTACCGTTTCTATTGCTTTCATCTGAAGTAAATTGTTGATTTGTCTTAAAGCCTCTGGCTTCTGGTTTGGTGGAAGGTTTGGCATTCCGCTCCTTCTTGGTAAAGTGTGGAAATGAAACCTGTATCCTCTGTCTATTGTTTGCAAAGTCCATTTGTCTTTTGTAATGCAATGCCAGTTGTTTGAGAATAAAGCCAATTTTCCGCCCAAGGGTGCTTCCAGTTGTTCCCTTGTAGGCGGAGTCAGAGTCAAGTCATTGTGTTTGTCCTGTGGAAGTGGATGTAGTTGCAGCTGTGGCAGTACTCCTCTGGTTGGCAGGTTGCCACTGGCGACCCCTGTAGGCACCCTTTGATTGACCTCTGCCTCTTGGGCGCCTATTCCTGCCCCTCTGTGCTTTGGAGTTGTCTGGAAAGGACCAATTCTTTGAAGGCCAGTTTCTGCTGAACCTCGGAGGTTGAACCTGCAGAAAATCCTTAACTGTTTGCACATAGTTTGCTTTATCTTCCACTTTCTTTAGAATCTCCTGTGCAGGGGAGCCAAATAAACTTTGTTTCTCCATTGGAGCATCTAGGAGTTTAGCCTTGACATGGTCCGGCAAGGATTGTTCTTTTAGCCAGGCATGTCTACGAATTACTGCCCCAGTCATAGCTGATCTAAATGAAGCTTCCAGTGCATCATAGCCACATTTTAAAAAATGATTACTGACCTGCTGAGAATTGTGTACCAAATCCTGAAGGGCCTTACGGTCTAAAGGTTCAGGAGAAGAAAGCTTTTTATTCAGCTGGTCTAACAAATATTCCTGGTACTGTATCATATGGAATTGACAGTTTAAAGCCCTGGCAGAAAGAGTAGCAGATGTATAAACCTTTTTTCCCCATCTCTCTAATTCTCTTGACTCCCTTTCAGAGCGTAGTGGGTTTTTGGCAGTGGCAGCTGCAACACCTTTCGGGCCCTGAGAAATAGTTTCTGGGTCTGCAGCATGGGCCTTATACAAGTGGAAGTGGGAATCCGGAACCCTGTAGTATCTGTCAGGTTTGGCAGGGGCCGGAGGAAGTGAATCAGGGGCAGAGCTGACATCATTATATGCATCATCAACTACAGTTAGCACAGGAGGTATGGCTAAAGGCCTATGCTGTGGCAAGTGTAAGAAAGTCCTAAGTCTTTTTCTAGAATCAGAAAAATCCTGACCCTGCCATTGAAAGTGTTCCCTCATAGAGTGTAAAGTTTCCCCAAAGGAAAATTCCTCTGGAGGGGATGCAGAAGGGATAGAGTCTTCTGCATCAGAATCCTCATAAGGTGAGTATGGTCCTTCGTGATGGTCTGACAAATCAGATCCATCCGAGGAGTAGTCAGAGGAGAGAGGTTCAGGGGGTTCAGTCCTGGGCCTTTTGTCAGGAGGAGGTTGGGAGGCCCTGTCTAGGTGAGGTTGGGAACCCCTAATTAGAGAAATAAGGTCCTCAGCAAGACTGAGAATCTGGGTAGTTGAGGAAGGTCTCTGTGAGGTTGATTTTGCAGGTAAAGCTTTAGTAATTTTAGCTGCTTTAGCCCTGGAGAAAGCCTTAATAGACATAGAAGCAGGGGGCCTAGCTGCCCCACGTGCAGGAGTGGAAATGTCCAAAGGGATGGTGTCGGACAATTCTCGTGCGCTGGCTTCTTCGGTAGGGATTTCTGTAGCCGACTTGGCCGGGGCCTCGCTGGCCTCGGTTGTCGGAGGTATGATTTCGGCAGAAGGAAGAACCGAGGCCTCGGTTTCAGCCGAAACAGAGACACTCGCGGTAGGCCTAACCGTGGTTTCAGCCGAAACCGCGGGCCGCGAGTGTCTGTCCTTTTCCTTGCGTTTTTTGGCTAAATGCGTAGTCGGAGTCTCAGACGGCATTTTATATGCAAAAGCGGATCCAAAAAACTCTTCTGCAAACTCCGACCAACGTCTAAGCATCTGTCGGTTGAAGGAGGCACAGGCTAAACAGGCTGATACGTCATGGTCTGGGCCTAAGCAAGGAAGGCAGTAGGAATGGAAATCCTTATGAGGTATTTGTTTCCCACAAGTTAAACAATTATTTACTTTGTCTGACATCGGCTGAGGCAAGAAAGAGTCCCCAACGGGGTACTTAGCTTTTTAGAAGTCTTCGGTAGCTGAATCTCTGGATCTGACCGACCGGCACTTGCGAACAGCTTCTACTTCGGGCACCGCGCGGCAAGAAAGACTGAGGAAAATGGCGTCGGCTGATGCCTTTATACCCCAGCAGCTGTGACGTCGGGGAAGATGCGACATCAGCCGAGGCCAGACCCAGACCCAGACTTTGGAATCCGGCCGACCGAAGGGCTGCCTGAGGCAGGACAACCCATATGTTATGACTGCAGATGCATCCTTGAAGGACATCCAGGATTGCCTTCTCAGGGCGATCGCTGAAGCTGCCGCTCTACTCGACCCTTTGGCTGCGTATGAAATCAGCCTCATGGACGGGTTGACTATGGAGTTTAGGGTGTTAAGTTGCACTGTCACTTTCTCGGCGACAGCAGCATCTGTGTGTCCCTGGAGAGTATCTCCCAGTTCCATAATGAGATCTCTCTGTAAACGTGTGAAATGCATAAGGTAGTTGAGCGATCGGATGGAAAAAGTCACCGAACTAAACATGCGCTTCTCATATCTGTCCATCGTCCTAGAATCCTTATTAGGAGGATGGACAGAGGAAGATGATTCAGACATCTCTTTCTTACTGGCCACCACCACCACCACCATAGTATCCACGGGAACCCGTTTTGTAAGATAAGATTTGTCCTGGGGGGCCGTCGTGTATTTATTTGGCTTACGAGGGACTGGTTACACTGTATCGGGCATTTCCCAAGCCCTCCGGGCTATTAGATCAATGAGATCGCCAAATGGCGGAGTCACCCAGGAGGTAGAAGGTTGAGTCCCAAATGCCTTCAGCAAGACCGATTCATCCACAGAAGGGGTAAGAGTTTGCCAGTCCCCCCCCTTTGATTCAGGATTTCCAAAATGCAAATGAGACATCCTCAGAAGGGGACCGTGGGGACCCCTTCTGTTTCATCTAAATCGGTATCAGATGTGAGAGATTCCTGGGGGGAATCTATGTGCCTCCTCTTGCACAATCGTTTCCTCGGAACATCCTCAGCGGGAGCTTCTGGGGATGCATCTGAGGAACCAGAGTTGCCCTGTGGGGACTTCTGAGGCATTGGGTCTCGACGCTTTTTAGGAGCCGAAGGCACAGAAGCAGAACGCGGACCTTTTGGGGAAGGAGACGAAGATACTGATGAAGTATGTGTCTGATCAGACAAGACCTTCCTCATGATGTCAAAGGCACCGGTGCCCCGACCCGAAGATCCGACCCGATCCGAAGGAGGTCGTTTCTCCGGAATCAGAACCACGGGCTCTGACACCGAGGACGGATCCGAACTGATCTGAGCCGAGGCACCGAGGGGAAGAGTCGGAACCGATATCTCGGTTTGACTATCCCCCCCAGAACCTAGGAAAGATCTTCGGCTCCGAGACTCTCCGGCTGGTTCCGAAGGAGTCGAGGTCAACGGAGCCGATAGCACTACTGGAGGCTTCAGCACAGAGGGCTCTACAATCATCGGTTCTTCGATTCCTAGCTCCGATGATTCGACGGGTCTCGGAGGAGGAAGTGTTGAGGGAACAGGAATAGTCTCGAGTTTCGAAACCAGCTGGGACGAAACCTCGATTAATTTGGACAAAGCCGAGTTCTCCATAAGCTTCTGTACCACTCTGTCCACATCGGAGTCAGAAAGGGGCCTCGAAGAACAAGTCGAAGGGATCAAAACAGTCACCGAACGAAGGATAGCAGATGGTGGTACCTCTGACACCGGCTCCAAGACCTGAGCCTCAGTCAGAGATAAACGCTCGACACCTGGCACCGAGGTCATAGGAGCCGGCGTCCGAATCTGAAAAGAGGTGCTCGGAGCTGATGACTTGGGCTCAGACACTCTTGAAGACTTCGACCCCTTCGAAGACTTGGATACCTGTTCAGCCTTGTCCAGGGCCTCTTGAAAATCGGGTTTAAGCAACCCTCTGTCAACCAACTTCCTGCATCTTTCCAGCATGACCCTCCCACTAAAGGAATGACAAATGGAACAGTCTTCCTGCAAGTGGAGAGGGCCAAGACAGTAGATGCAGGATGAGTGGTCATCAGTAATGGACATCTTCTGTCCGCATTGACACCTTTTAAAACCAGATTTGGCTTTCTCTGACATTTTGAAGTAAAAAAATCCAAAAAAACACAGCACACTTAAGAAAAGCACTATATAATACTAAGTGTAATAATTTTAAAGTTTGGAATAATAATAAACAATTTAAATCTAACCTAATATATATATAAAAATGCAAAACACACAGCGCACTATGATATATATATATATATATATATATATAGAATAAAAAAGAGAAAGTTAAGGCAAAAAATTTTTAAAATATTGTCAATCCTGACAGAAAAAACCCGTAGGCCTTAACTAGAGAAAATTTAAACTAACTAAACTAGTCTAAATAATCACAAATAACACCCTATACTATATTACTTATTTAAACACTAAAATATGACTATAAATCTGTAGAAAAGAGAACTATATATCAAGAAAGTAGAAAAAAAATATACTGGCCTGAGCCTCTCAATGCGATCTGCTGCTAGCAGCAAACTAGATCTGAGGGTTAGCACCTGAGGATCATGGGATATTACTGTGCCTCGAGCTTTCTCGAAGATGCGGAGCTAGTGATGCGGCCGACTCGGAGCCGAGGATCGGCTCCGAACCCGTGTGTAAGAACAACGGTGAGATTGAACAATTTCACATTGAAACTTTAGGGTTGAGGAAACCAGATGCCACTTAGGGCAGCGCATTATTAAAGAGGAGGAAGAGAAAGTTTAGATCAGTGCACAGCAGTCTGATGCTTCATTCCTAGTGGTGAGGAGGAATCAGACCATGTCAAATCTTCAGCTGCACCCTTCACAGGACTGTCATGTAGATACAGGAAAATGTACCATGCCAATCAAATAATGGACACCAAGTCAGACAGTTGCCTAAGATAGTTTAGGACCACCTAAAGCAAAATACCTCACTATCCAGATGGACATCTTCCACTTTGCTGAATGTATCTGTTAGCTGGAAGGTCTTCTGGCAGGTTTAAACACTCAGATGCCTGAAGGAATGCCCAAGTTAAAAGGACTTTCAAGGTTTGTAATCAGATAGCTTCCTCCCTGCCAAAGACCTGAAATCATGCTCTTCTTGGCTACCATGGGGCATCAAGGATAAGTCATGCTCTGTTTCTTGAATTATGCTAGCAAATATGGAATTTGGTAGGAAAGCATTCAGTAGTCTTCACTGCCACTGTATTGAGAACTCACCTACTGAAAAGTCCTCCACTCCAATGCTGGACAGGGCAGAACAAGGTGAAGACTCTACTCTACTCTCCCATATGGCAAACAAGTCACTCTCCCTTTCAATTGAAGAATCCAGAAAAAAATGGACCTTTTTTCCATCAGCTCCATGACAGGGCCACAACTGTGAATGAGAATCCTACAACAAAACTACATCCTCCGAGATGTGAAGAGCTGTAAAACTGCTGTACAATATTATGGCCTATTGACAGACCCATAATGCCTCTTTACATGGGGGCAGAAGCATTTTGCCCTGCTTACCATACCATGGCTTCATTGGTTAAAAAGTGAGAGGAGATCTAAACATCATTTCAATAGTTTTAAGTTAAGAAACTGTGCTTTAGCTCCAAAAATATGAAGCAAATCCTGGGGTTCACTTTTTCTGCATATGAAGGAAGCCTAGGGGAGTCCCCCTAATTATAAGTGAAGCATGGACAGTGACATAGGTTTGGATACATAAAGTAAAGGCTTAATTGGAGACTTACAGAAATCACCTAGCATTCTACAACTTATCGATAAGGTCCTGACAACAGCAGCAGTTATGTGACAACTATAATACCACACTTGTTAGTGTAGCACCCTCATCTGCAGGTATGAGGATGGAACTGAACAAACTGGTTTACTTTACCTTCTCTCCTGCTGACAAATCCATTACTTCCTTTGCCCTCTATGCAGGCATGAATAACAGACACTAACATGGTCCTAAAACATTACTCTCTGAAAGCACTATGTTTTAAGGTTATCTGACCCAGTTTCAAAGCATAGAGGCATAAAGTCTTAATATCAATTTGGCCAAGTTGGGTTCAATTAAAGGTCCAGGAGCTGACCTGGGAGATACCAGAATGAAGAGGTGAAGCCTTCTTATCACTCTATTGGAGGAGAAGGATTGAAAAAAGACCCTGGTTGGGATTTGGCATTACTGGAGTCACTGAGGAAGGGTTTCTGACAGAATGCCTATCATGCAAGCTTGACAGACACTCCTCATGAAAACCGACTGCACATTATCAACTGAGATGTAGAAGGCATGCACAAAGGGAACTGGAAGGGAAATAACAGAACCCCCCCCCCTTCTCCCAAATTCTGCAGTCACTCGCTCTCTTGATCCCTAAGAAAAACAAATGGGGCATAGTGCTACTAACTCTCAAAGGAAGGAAGTGGAGCCAAGGGTCACCAGCAAACAAGAATAGAAAAAAAAATATGGTGATCTTCGGGACATGCAACCACAAAAGGACTCAAATGACTGCTACCAAGAAGTGGTCCACTGAGACGTCCACAAGTCAATTTTCCAGATAAGGGAACATAAAACATTTTTTCTAATGCAAAGTTTCCATCAAAACACCCTGGTAAATACTATGGGCACAGACAAAAAGATTAAACTGCAATATTTTGTTAACAAAAATGAAACACATTTTAAAATAAAATGAAGCTTAAATGCATACTCAAACATCAGTACCTCAAGCACACACCCAGTATGTCTAGTAACACTATCCAGTTGGCTCTGCTGAGCAGTGGCATGACACACCTGCAATCACCATTAAAACTTGATATATCAAATGTGCTGAATTCCAGCATAAGGCAGAAATGAGGGAACTGTGAATGTATACATACAAGCTGTATATATGTATGTATATATACAGCTTTATTCAAATGAGAAAAAGCTGAAAGAACTCTACAGACCACTTTTATAAGTAAAATACTGAAAGTACTTTGCACCTGCCAAAGAAGAGGTAAGTAAATGTATAACTGGCAAAGAAACAAACCACTCCACCACGGTTGTAAGACGTCCGTTAAAATTCTTTAATCAAATTAAAAGTTTTAATGTCTCAAAAGATGTCGATGAAACTCCAAACTCCAAAAACTTCTTCCAACGATAAGTGCTTTTGGCTATGCCTTCTTCAGATCATATTAGACTTGGAGCTCAATTTCATTCATATAGACAAACTACCAATAAGGACTCGCAAAAGTCACCAACGCCCTTTGTTGCAGGTCCAATGAATTCTCTAAATTAGTACACACCTTTCTTTTAGCCAATCTTAATCCACCTACCTTTTAGAATGGGTTTCAGTGGAACCACAATGTTAAGTCCTGGTGAGCAGTCCGCCCCTTAAGTTAATTACCCACTTTACTTCATTGGATTCAGTTAGATTTTTGATATCACCTCTTCTAATCCCTACAAAAGTGCTCTCCACTGCTTTGAAAACAAAGCCGTGATTTGGATAAGCTGCAATATGGCATGCCAGAGCATTGTGTGGGTCTTTATCTCGTATATCCCTTTGGCGTCTCAAAATTCTATTTTTCAGCATCTGATCAGTTTTGCCCACATAATATGCTGGGCAGTACCAGACTACAACTCATACCATACATTTCAGCCACAAAACCTGGACCAAAATACAAAAGGCGGGAGAGTATCCATATTCAAGGATACCCACACCTCCAAGTTAGTGGCACAGCACGATCCTTCAAAGATCATTCACGTGCAACTAACAATTGGCAAAACTGCTATTCAAATTATAGCCTGCTACAGATCACCCACCATATCCCAGGATCCCCACTCCGCATTCCTGGAAACAATGGGAAACAAAGGTCCTACCAAATACCCTGATATTGGGTGATTTCAATTACCCAAACATTAACTGGGAGAACTACTCAAGTACAAACTCCCTTGCCCAACATTTCCTAGAATTTATAAACTCAAATGGCCTGGATCAACTGGTCAACACCCCCACCAGAGGTAACAACATATTGGACCTGATCATCACCAACATGGGCGAACGGTGTTCAACACCAGACGTCAGCCCCTAGTTGGTTAGATCTGACCATAAACTAATCACTCTGGATATCCACATTCCGCCACCAACCCTGGCCAAAGAAACCACGGTGAAAAACTTTTTAAAAGCAAACTTCACGTTACTTAAGACTGAAGTGGGAAGTTTCAAAGCCCCCATGCTAAAGGATAACACTGTCCAAGCTGCAAACTCCTTTACTAATGCATTCTACGGGCACCTACAAGAATGCATGGATCGTGCTATCCCAAACAAAACCAAGACTCACTCCTCCAAGAAAAGGAAACCAGTCTGGTGGACCCCTGCCATAAACAAGCTATACAATAGGAGGAGGAAACTAGTACAGAAAAGAGTAAATTCCCAAGAAGGGAAGACATCCCTGATCAGTATCAGAAAGAAACTACGTTCCCTCATAAAATCATCCAAGGCTAGCTTTGAAAGAAAAATTGCCATGCACTCCAAAGATAACCACAAGGCATATGTCAAGAATCTAAGTGGCAATTCTCAGATCTGCTCGGAGTTAATGCAAAATGGCACAAAATACACTGAAACAACCGATATAGCCAACATCCTGGCAGACAGGTTCAGTACAAACTTCACCCCCTCTCACCCCCAAAAGGGCCCATAACTATACCAGAAGAATGTAGTGCCCCTGAAATCACAGACACTCGGGTTAAAACAGCCCTCTCCAAAGCCAAAAACACAGCATCAATGGGACCGGACGGTGTCCCAGGCTGCGTCCTACACGAGCTCAAAGATGAACTAACCCCTCACCTAAACACACTATTTAAACTCAGCCTCTCCACAGGCTACGTGCCCACAGAGTGGCGCACAGCAATGGTTATTCTGCTCCACAAAGGTGGAGCTACAACAAATCCTGGGAACTATCACCCTATAAGCCTGACTAGCTTAGTCTGCAAAGCTATGGAGCGCATCATCATGGATCTCATTAACAGAGACATTGGGAACCTCCAAACACTGGGCCCTACCCAGTTTGGCTTTAAGGGCAGATTATGCCTCCTAAAACTGGTGGACTTCGAGACAGTTATCAAGGCTATAGACAAGGGAAAGGTGGTCCACACAGCCTACCAAGACCTTGCAAAGGCCTTCAACACCATTCCCCACTCAAGTATTATAGACAAGCTCATTTACAAGGAGATGAGAAAGTGAACTGCCGTCACTAAAACCACACAAAAGGTTCACTCCGGAGACCAAATAAGGGTATGAGACCCAACCTGAACAGATCTGAGTTTAAATCAATAAAATAAACTCAAAATAAACGTAGGTCCTACGTTTATTTTGAGTTTATTTTATTGATTTAAACTCAGATCTGTTCAGGTTGGGTCTCATACCCTTATTTGGTCTCCGGAGTGAACCTTTTGTGTGATTATAGACAAGCTCACCAGCCTGAATATTAACCCCTACGTCACAAGATGGGTTGCCAACTGGCTCACGGACAGAACCCACATGGTAAGAGTTGCAGGAGCTAGGTCTGACTCTAAACCGGTAACAAGTGGCGTTTCCCAGGGTTCAGTCTTAGGACCCCTCCTGTTCGGCATATACTTCTCACAGGTACAGGCAAGCACGGGAGGACTATGACTGACCAAATTTGCAGACAACTGCAAAATAGGGGCTATAAAGGACTCTCCGGCTGACACAGACACCCTCCAAAAGGGTCTCACCGAGACAGATACCTGGTGTCAAAACCGTGGCCTCAAGCTAAATGCCAAAAAGTGCATAGTCATCGCCTTTGGAAAAAACAAAGTATACCCACAAACTGTCACATAGGTGGTAGCCCTCTAAATATGGAAGACGTAATAAGGGATCTGGGGATCCAAGCAGATAGTAACCTCTCCTTTGATAATCACATTGCCAAAGTGGTTAGAAAATCCTTCTATGTGGCCCACCTAATCACAAAAGGGTTTGCATCCAGATCAAAATAGGTCATTGGGACCCTCTACGCATCACTCATCAGACCCATCATAGAGTACAATGCCCCATTTGGGATGTACTAAGGTAGTTGTAAGCAAGACACCTACAACAACTGGAAAGACCACAGAAGTACCTCACCAACAGGATCATTGGCCTCAAGCAGATGCCCTATGCAGCTCGACTGAAGAAACTCCAGCTGTACTCGGTTGCATACTGCCTACTCAGAGGTGATCTCTGCCTGACATACAAGGCCATGTCCAACCCAGAATTGATGGACATGCTCCACCTAAAGAAAACCATATCCCCTCGAGCCACACGCTCCAGGGATCTAAACCTCACCACAACAATAAATAGGACGTGCTGGAGGGATAGATTCCTGTCCCAGAGACTTCCCATGCTCTGGAACAAGATTCCAATCTACATTAGGCAGAGCTCCTCGCTAATTCTCTTCAAGAGAAACCTTGACGAGTGGATGGGAAACAGAATGCTTACCCCAGGGATCACTTCAATGGCTCTGCTGGACAGAAGCACAGAGAACTAATCTAAGGGAGTGGCGAAAGCCAACACATTCTGGCTAGGCTTATAAATGCCTTTGGGCAGATAGCCTAGTACCTACCTATGAACCTATGAACAACATGCTGTGTTCAACAGGTGGCTCTACAAAAAAAGTGATGTTCCACTCCTGTTACAGGCTGAACAAAGGCATTGCCTGAGTCTATAAAATTACAGGTGGAAAAGTGGCCACACCAACAAGTGCCTAATTTGTTCATAACTCTATCCTTTATACAACCATCTTTGTGACACAACAGTCTTTTCAAGTTCTTCCTGTTTTTAAAGGAGAACTTTGGTTGGTTGCCTATCTGGCATATTCTCTCATCTTGGGTTAAGACTGGCCAATATTTCTTAATGATGTTGCATACTGCTTCGTTGTCATTAGAGAATGTTAATGTGAAACACATCTGGTTCTTTTCATTGATATTTGGCTTTCTTGGATTTTCATGGGTGGGCACAATCATCTAAAAGTATGGTTTCCCTTTGTCCCCTCTCATACAGCTGCTCTTGCGTCATTCATAAAAACGTCCTGTTTCTTATAACCTTTCTTCAAGAGATGACTTCCTAGATTCTTTTCTTTCTTTCTTTCACATAATCCATTTCTTTTGTACATAATCTGGACATTTGGGTGATCTCATTTTCCATTATATTCTTAGTGATATGCCTAGGATGCATGCTGGTCTTGTGCAAATAATGCTTTCTCCAAGTTTCTTTTCTATGACTGATGGTATCCACACCTTTGTCTTTATCCAAAGTGATCTTTGCATCCAGGAACTCTGTACTTACAGGGGAACATTGGACAGTGAAAATAAGAAAGTTGGTAGTCTGAGATAACTCAGGAATGCTTGAAAATCATCTTCATTACCCTTCCATAAAAGAAAGAGGTCATCCACAAAATGTCCATAGTACAGTATATTACTCATCCATGGGTTTTCAGGGCTAAATACATTCTCATTTTCCCATTCAAATAAAACTAAGACTAACTATTTGCACAGGGGGTGCGCCCATGGCAACCCCCCCCTATTTTTGCCAATACATTGTGTTGCCATAAACAAAAATACTGGTCTCCAAAAATTATCTCCAGCAGGAGACAAATCAATTCAGTTTTCCTGCTGGTCAGCTCTCTAGTCCCTATCTTTCTTACTGTCTCTATCCCATATTCATTTGGGATAGAGGTAAACAGGCTGCTTACATCCATCACCAACTTGCTGTCGGAATAATCATGTAATCTTGATATAGTTTTTTTTTAAATCCATTAAAAAAGAAACTTGGAGAAATCATTATTTACACAAGACCAGCATGCATCGTAGACATGTCACTAAGAATATAATGGAAAATGAGATCACCTGAATATCCAGATTATGTACAAAAGAAATGGATTATGTGAAAGAGTCTCTACGAGGTCATCTGTTGAAGAGGGGCTATAAGAAACAGGACATTTTTATGAGTGAAGTAGCTGTATTGCGAGGGGACAAAGGGAAACCACACTTTCAGATGACTATGCTCACCCATGAAAATCCAAGAAAGCCAAATGTCAATGAAAACAACCAGATGCTTTTCACATTAACATTCTCTAATGACAACAAAGCAGTATGCAACATCAAATATTGGCCAGTCTTAACCCAAGATGAGAGAATATGCCAGATAGTAGGCAATGAACCAAAGTTCTCCTTTACAAACAGGAAGAACTTGAACAGACTGTTATGTCATAAAGACGGTCACTTGAAGGATAGAGTTATGAACAAAGTAGGCACTTATCGGTGTGGCCACTGTTCCACCTGTAATTTTATAGACTCAGGCAATGTCTTTGTTCACCCTGTAACAGGAGTGGAACGTCACTTTTTTTGTAGTGCCACCTGTCGAACACAGCATGTTGTGTACTTAGCAACCTGCAGGCACTTTCCAGCATATTATGTGGGCAAAACTGATCAGATGCTGAAAAATAGAATTTTGAGACACCAAAGGGATATACGAGATAAAGACCCACACAATGCTCTGGCATGCCAAATTGTGGCTTATCCAAATCACGGCTCAACCTAAAGAAAACCATATCCCCTCGAGCCACACGCTCCAGGGATCTAAACCTCACCACAATAATAAATACGACATGCTGGAGGGATAGATTCCTGTCCCAGAGACTTCCCATGCTCTGGAACAAGATTCCAATCTACATTAAGCAGAGCTCCTCGCTAACCCTCTTCAAGAGAGACCTTCAAAGCAGTGGAGAGCACTTTTGTAGGGATTAGAAGAGGTGATATCAAAAATCTAACTGAATCCAATGAAGTAAAGTGGATAATTAACTTAAGGGCGGACTGCCCACCAGGACTTAACACTGTGGTTCCACTGAAACCCATTCTAAAAGGTAGCAGAATAAGATTGGCTAAAAGAAAGGTGTGTACTAATTTAGATAATTCATTGGACCCGCAACAAAGGGAGTTGGTGACTTTTGTGAGTCCTGATTGGTAGTTTGTCTATATGAATGAAACTGAGCTCCAAGTCTAACATGATCTGATGAAGGTATAGCCAAAAGCACTGATCGTTGGAAGAATTGTTTGGAGTTTCATCAGCATCTTTTGAGACATTAAATCTTTTAATTTGATTAAAGAATTTTAACTGACATCTTACAGCCGTGGTGGAGTGGTTCGTTTCTTTACCATTTTGATAAGTAAAGTCCAGGCCTGTTGGTCACCACAAGCTTAATCGTGCAATAAGACTGCTTCAGGCACAGAGGCCTCACATATCTAAAATGTGCCCTTAAGAGCCAATACCTAGAGACTTCTTGTCCAAGGTAATAACTTTCCAAGCTGAGATGAATTTAAACAACCAGCCACCTACAGGTGTTTCTGTAAGGCAGAATTTTGAATCTGGTGGGGTTGTTTCTTGAGAGACACTGCATGGAACTGGGAAAGGCAACACTGCTAATGCTTAGGGCTCTCCTCAACCTACAATAGAAAATGACTCTGTAGGTCACTGGCTAGATAGAAAACAGGAAACAGGGCAAAGCAACTAAAGCGATGCTTACAGATAAACCCACAATAGTTAAATGAAAGTTATGCACTTAGTCCATAATGCTAATCTACATATATATATATATATATATATATAAATATATATATTTATATATATATATCTCCACTTCGTTACTTAAGAACTGATCACAACAGGTGGCATCACATCAGTAACTATGCATGTCTCAAACTCCTCCCAATTCCCACAATATCCCTTGCTTCACTCTGTACTCCACATGTAAGCTGACCTAATTGGTCTTGGACCTCATATGAAAGTAGTAAAGGGGTATCCACAATAAAAACAATCTGGGAATACTTGGCTTAGTTAAGGCCTTTGGAGAGGTCAACATCACCTGTTAAGTAGGAAAAGGAATGACAATTTGGATAGAAGGAGAGCAAATTTGCTGAAATGAACAGACACTTCACCACGGCTGTAAGATGGGGATCTACTATACCTCACAAAGAAGATTACTGGCCTCAAACAGATGTCCAACGCAGACCGTCTCAAAAAACTCCAGCTTTACTCCGTCGCATATCGCCTACTCAGAGGCTATCTCTGCCTAACATACAAAGCTGTGTCAAACCCAGAGCTGTTGGACATGCTCCACTTAAAGAAATCCCAATCCCTCCGAGCTACGGACCTAAACCTTGTCACCACAATAAACAGAACATGCTGGAGGGATAGATTCCTGTCCCAGAGACTTCCCATACTCTGGAACAGACTACCTATCTATATCAAACAGAGCTTCTCATTAGCACTCCAAGAAAAATCTTGATGATTGGATGGGACATAGGAAATTCACCCCAGGGATCACTTCTGTGGCTCTGCTCGACAGGGGCACAGGAAAATAATTTTCTTGGGTGCCGAAAGCCAGGGTACCTTTTTGGCTAGGTTTATATAGGCCCTAGGGCTAATAGCCTAGTACCTACCTATGAACCTAAGACATGAAGAAAGCATCTAGTGTTAAGTCCATAATACCTCTCAACCTGTTAATGCAAAAAATCTGTACAAAGTTTGAGAAAATAGGAGTACAAATATGGACATATTTTAAATATTGCTCCTAAGCTTAGAAAGTTGCTAAAGTAACAGGATATGTTTTAATATACAGTTTTTGAAGGATCTGAAGTCTGAAACTCAAATGTATGTCATTATTTAGAGACTTAAATCCTGATATCATTCCAGTGATTTGCCAATAAAAAAGAGGAACAAGCCAAAAATCTGGACATTCGGCGAAAATCTGTACAGTTGAGAGGTATGAATTTATCTTTGCATCTTACATTATCCAATCTGTCCACTTCAATACTGAAGAAAGTACAGTTGTGTACCTACCATAAATGTATATGTTCCGAGTGTATTCACTGTTGCAGTCATTACACTTGGGTTATCCTGCTGGCAGGCTACCCGCAGTCGGCCAGAATTCCAAAGTCTAGGTCCAGCGTCGGCTGCTGTCACCTCTTCCCTGACGTCAGTGCACCAGGGGTATAAAAGATGCAGCAGACACCATTTTCTTGAGTTTTTCTTGCCCTAGATGTCAGGTGCCCCCAAATAGGTAGGCTGAAAAAATTATGCCAAAAAGCATGCATGTACTAAAATAAACATTTCCTTCATCTACAAGCAAATACACCACATAGGTTGTATAGAATAGAGAAGTACAGAAAAGTCACAGCAAAGAAGAAAGGGGGATGGTGGGTGGGTAACCTGGACTGCAACAGTGAATACACTTGAACATCTACGTACACAACTGTACTATGTTCATCGTGTTTCACTGTTGCAGTCATTACACTTGGGTTGAATCCCAAAGCTGAGGTTGGGTGGCTGGGCCTAAATAGGATTAGGAGAGGCTACCAGGCCCTGCAGAACTGCAGTGGCAAAGCCTGCTCTGGATTTAGAGTAGAGAGGTAAGTGGTAGTGCTTGGTGAAAGTGTGCACTGAAATCCAGGTTGCAGCCTCTAAAATGTCTTTGGTTGATATTCCTCTGAGGAAGGCTGCTGCTCTGGTAGAATGTGGCCTAATGCCCTTAGGCATTGATTTGCCATGTTGTGAATAGCAGAAGCGAATGCAGTGTCCTATCCATTTTGAAATAGTCTGCTTTGAGATAGGCTTTCCTTGTGATCCTGCAGCATAAGCTACAAACAGTTGCTCAGTTTTTCTGAAAGCTTTTGTTTTGTCTAAGTAGAATCGTAGCTGTCTATGTATGTCCAAAGAGTGCAGAAGTCTCTTCCTTTTATTCTGGGGATTTGGACAGAATGTTGGCAAATGAATGGTTTGGTTAAGGGCCACATTGGATACTACCTTTGGCATAAATGTTGGGTTTATCCTTGGAGAGACCCTGTATTGATGAAAAATAATGAAAGGTTCCACTGCCATTAATGCCTGTAACTCTGAGACTCTTCTTGCTGAAGTTATTGCTAAAGCAGAGCAGTTTTCCATGATAAGAATTTTATATCAGCTGTATTGGCTGGCTCAAAAGGAGGCAGTATGAGTTTTTCTAAAACAAAATTGAGGTCCCATGTAGGTATTGGTGCTCTCCTTGTGGGGTCTTATGTTTTCTGCCCCTCTGAGGTACTGTCTTAGTAGGGGATGAGAGAAAATAGGAGGTTCCGTATTGTAATGAGTTGAAATGGCAGAGGCATGGATCTTAATTGATGAGAAGGATAGGCCTTTGTGCAGCATCTCAGTTAGGTATTGTAAAATCTGAGGAATATTTGGAACAAGTGGTTAGAATCCTTGTGCCTGGTTCCAAGCACAGAATCTCTTCCATTTTTCAGCATAAGATTTTCTAGTGCTGGGCCTCCTGGCTTCTAAAATGACATCCATAACAGCTTTACAGAGAGGTGTGGTCTGAGTGGCTATATTATCTGCCATGCAGCCAGATTTAAGGTTCTGAGTTGACTGTGCAGAATCCGATTGTTTTGTTGAATCAGAAGACGAGGAATTTAAGGTAAAGGCCAGGCTGGGCCTTGAGACAAGCTCTTTAGGATTGAGTACCAGTGCTGGAGTGGCCAGTCTGGGGCAATCAGGATAATTTTTGGCTTCTCTTGTCTGACTTTTAGGAGCACCTTGGGAAGAAGAGGCAGTGAGGGAACAGCATAAACTGTCAGGGTTTTCCAGCTGAATGATAGAGCATCCACTTTCCATGCTTGTGAGTGATAAGTTCTTGTGCAGAATCTCTGTAGTTGGCAGTTGTGAGGGGAGGCAAAAAGATCTATGTCTGGGCATCCCCATTTCCTTGTTATCATGCTGAAAACCTGTGGATTTAGTTTCCATTCGTGAGGATCCATGAGATTTCTTCTTAGTTCGTCTGCCAATGTATTTTTTGTTCCTGGCAGGAATTGTGCCTGCAGATGTACTTGATAGGTCAGTGCTGTGTTCCACAAAGTCATGGCTTGCCTGCAGAGGGGGTAGGAATGTGTGCCACCTTGCTTGTTCATCTACCACATAACTGTGGTATTGTCTGTCTTTAGTAATAGTTGTCCTGAATGTAGTAGATCCTTGAAGGCTGTCAGGGCATTCTGTACAGCTAGCATCTCTTTTTGATTGATGTGAAGATGCATTTGCTCCTTGGGCCACGTGCCCTGAATACATTTTCCTGCCATGTGTGCCCCCCAGGCATAATCCGATGCATCTGTTGTTATTGTCTGCCTGGCTGTGGGTAATTTGAAAGGCTGTCCCTTGTGGTGACAGGCCAGTGCCCACCATCGAAACTCCTGTTGCAGGCAGGGAATTAAAGTTTTAAGTGTTTCCAGGCTGTGGCAATGTTGTGTCCAAACACTTTTTAGATACAATTGCAGTTTCCTCATATGCAGTCTTGCATATGGAATTAGTAGAATGCAGGATGCCATGAAGCCCAGGGCCTGCAGAATTTTTCTTGCAGGGAGCTGGGTCTTTGTCGCCATCATTTGAAAGTAATGAGTCAGTTGCCTTTGCTTGTCTGGTGTGAGATAAGCCATCTGGGCAGTTGTATTTAAGCTTGCATCCAGGAATATTATCTCTTGAGAGGGCACTAGTTTTGATTTCTATTTGTTTACTGTGTACCCTGGGCAAATTAGTAATCTTTTTACAAACGCCAGATGCTTTAGTAGAATGTCCTTGCTCTCTGCTTGAATAAGGCAGTCGTCCAAGTAGGGTTATATTTGAATTCCTTTTTGTCTGCAAAATGCAATTACTGGTGCCAGGCACTTTCTGAAGACCCTGGGCGCAGTAGATAAGCCAAAGGGCAGTGCAGAAAATTGTTAATGCATTGAGCCAGCTATGAATCTGAGGTATCTTCTGCAAAATTGTCTGATTGGGACATGCAGGTATGCCTCCTTGAGGTCCAAAGTAACTAGCCAAGCCTCCTTGTCCAGCATGGGTAGAAGTTGCTGCAGTGTTAACATTTTGAATTTTGGAACATCCAGGAAAGTATTTAGGATTGACAGATCCAGTATTGGTCTCCAGGCTTTGTCCTTTCTGGGTACCAGGAAAAGTTGTGAGTAAAATCCTTGTCCCTGTTCTTGCTGTGGTACTATTTGAATAGCTTTCATGTCCATGAGAGCAGAAATTTGTTTTTGTGCCTCTGCCCATTGGTTTTGTGGCAGGTCCGGCATACCTTTTGATTTTGGAAGGGAGTGGAACCTGTAACCCTGAGAAACAATATTCAGTACCCATTTGTCCTGGGTGATTATGTGCCAATTTTGTGAGAAAAGTGCTAGCTTTCCCCCTAAGGGTGCTGCCAAAAGGTAAGTGCTTGGCATTTGTAGAGGAAAGTCATTGGGACTGTTTCCTATAAGGTTGTGATTTGTCTTCTCCTCCTTTGTGGGATGAAGCACCCCATTGTTTAGGTCTGTATGAGCCTTGGGGCTGAGATCTGCCTCGTGGGCGTCTGTATCTGCCCCTTTGTGGCCTGTCTGACACCAGAAAGGACCAATCTTTTGAAGGCCAGTTTCTGCTAAACCTAGGTGGTTGAACCTGTAAGAAATCCTTTACTGTCTGCATTGATTTTGCTTTATCCTCCATTTTCTTTAACATCTCTTCTGCCTTAACACCACACAAAGTATCACGCTGTAGTGGAGCATCCAATAATTTTACTTTAACATGTTCAGGTAAACTTTGTTCTTTCAACCAAGCATGCCTTCGAATGACAGAGCCTGTAACTGCGGCTCTACAAGAAGCCTCTACTGAATCAAAACCACATTGCAGAGTATGCTTTCCCACTTGTTCAGCTGCATGCAATAAATCCTGCATTTCCTTATTGTCAGGACATTCTGAGTTTGTAAGCATTTTCTGTTTTAACAAAGACATGAGGTACTGTTGATATTTAAGCATGTGAAACTGCAGTTTAAAGCCCTTACAGCTAAAGTAGCAGAAGTGTAAACTTTTTCCCCATCTATCCAGAACTCTAGAATCTCTATCAGAGGGGACAGTTTTTTTTTGCAGTGGAAGCCTTAACCCCTTTTGGACCCTGAGAAATTGTTTCTGGGTCAGCAGCAGGGTTTTTATAAAGAAATTTTTGAGAGTCTGGGACCCTGTAGTACCTGTCTGGCTTGACTGGTGCAGGGGGTAAAGAATCAGGAGACAGACTGGATTCAGAGAAAACATCATCAACAATGTTAAGCACGGGGGGGGGTAGCTAGGGGCCTGTGCTGAGGCAATAAAAGAAAGTCTCTGAGCCTTTTCTTGGATTCTGAATAATCCTGGCTCTCCCAATGGAAATGCTCCCTCATGGTGTGCAAGGTTTCCCCAAAAGAATAATCCTCAGGCAGAGAGGCTGAAGGTATAGATTCTTCTGCATCAGAGTCCTCATAGGGAGGGAGAGAATATCCCTGATCTGAGGAGGAATCAGAGAAAATAGAAACCTGGTCAGAGGAGTCATAGTCAGTATCTTGCCTAGGCCTTTTATCAGGAGGGGGATGGGAACCCCTGATCAAAGTAATTAGGTCCTCGGCCATTTTAAGCATGTTTCTTTGGCATGGATGACTGTCCAGGAGAATGCTGTACTTGTTTCCTTGTCTTTAATGGTGTTTTTGACTTTGCCTTGGCTGCTGCAATGGAATTAATAGTAAACTGTGAAGGTCTGAAAACACCCTCAGAAGCTGATGCCTGCTCAGCGGTTCTGGACCCATCTGAGGGAATAGTTTCCTCAGGCCCAATACCTTGAGTTTCCAGAGGCCTAGGTGTCTCCACGTGGGAGTCTGATACGGCCTGTGGCTCTGAGGTAGTGGGTGTCAGGGGCTGCGAAAGCGCCTCACTGAGAACCGGCGAACCAGCGACTGGCCTGGAAGAGGCTTCGTCGGTTTTGAACCTCGGATGCCTGTCCTTTTCCTTGTCTCTGCGTTTTTTATGAATTCCGGTCGTCGGTTGTTCCAACGGCATTATGTAGTTAAACCTTTGGCCAAAGTAATGTAAAGCAAAATTAAACCGATGCTTAATAGTGCGTTTGTTGAATCTAGCACAAAACCAACAACTAGTAACGTTGTGGTCAGGGTCTAGGCAAAGAATACAGTAAGAGTGAAAATCCTTATGATGTATTTGCTTCCCAGAAGAAACACAATTGTTAACTTTTACTGACATCGGTCTGGAGCAAGAAAAAGTTTCCCCAACGGGGTACTTAGCTTTATTGAAGACTTTGGTTCTGAAATTTAATTTCGAAAATCTCAGGAGTCGGCCGACCGGCACTTGCAAACTGCTTTTGCTTCAGGGACCGTGTGGCAAGAAAGACTGAAGAAAATGGCATCGGCTGCATCTTTTATACCCCTGGCGCATTGACGTCAGGGAAGAGGCGACAGCAACCGATGTCGGACCTAGACTTTGGAATTCTGGCCGACTGCGGGTAGCCTGCCAGCAGGATAACCCAAGTGTAATGACTGCAACAGTGAAACACGATGAACATCGAGTCCCCATTTAAGTATCTTGAGTGGCATCATGAAAGAATACCATGGAAAACAGTGGCCCTGAAGAAAGACCTAGATCTGGAGATCACACCAAATGTATGGTGCGTCTTGCAAAAATATGGAGTGAAGCCCATGTTACATCAGAACAGATGTCATCAAATGAAAAATTCTTGAAGAAGGCTAATGAAGTGCTTTAAGCTTGCCTTGAAGGATTCTGTCACTTTTTTCCACTACAAGCACAGCAGAAAGGGATGTAGTCTGCTAGACATTTGGACAGCATTGTTTTTGATCTAGATTAAGGGCACATGAAACAAGTAACTGACTACATTTTCTAGAGTCTCTAGTTCTTTGTAGGTAGAATGCTAGTTGCCGATGAACATCTAGGGAATGCAATGGTGTTTGCCAGGGACATAAAGAAGCCACAGCAATTTCTCCCATCAATACAGTACTGTCTGTGCTGAGAGACCACTTATGAGTCATCAAAATGCATCTCCTCAGCCTGTCTGCTAAATAAGAAAGCAATAGCAAAAACACAAACTCCCAAACAAAATCACCAACAGTATCACTCATTTCCAAACTCTCATGGCTCAGAAGTTTGCTGCTGGGATTTTCAATACCATAAATCCTTTGCACCACTTTGGTTCCTAAATGGGGGGGGGTCTCGGAATGGCAGTAACTTTGAAACCAACAGCCAAAGAGAGTTTTGTCTTCCTGCTCATTCTTGAGCAACCTGCCTTTCACCTTGGGTTTAAAATGCAATGACCTATCAAAGGGGGCATTGGTGAAGGTTGCTTTGAAGTTCTCAAATTCACATAATCTGATTACTTCATTGGCTATGTTGTGAATGAGCCTCAATGGGCACAAATAGCATGCATCACTGATGACTGTGACTTGACCTAACCCCAAACGCATTTGGCAGGCAACCTTTTCAATAAGGCTATGATTTTTTTTTTTTTTGCAAGCTCTCAATGAAAGTTGCATGTGTGCTTCAGGTAGTTGAGAGCTCTGACAGCAAAACTGCCTGATACAAAGGTACACTTCCCCATACGATCCATAGGTCTAGAGCCTCTATCCTGCAGATAAACCACTAGATTCTCATTTGAGGGTTCCCTTTTTGATACTGCAACTACCACAATTAAGTCTGCAAAGGGAGGTCATGCTCCAATAAAGTCTGCTCTTGGGTAACTGAAAGAGCTAATCCATCTTCTTAGTAATGGGTTCAGTCACACCAGGGTCTTGCCGCACCTGCTCTATGACCAGGTGTGTTGTACTTCATGGATGTAACCACCCAAGGTATTGACATATTGATAGGGTGGTCCAAAAAGTCTTCTGCAGTATCTTCTCATCAGTGGAAGGAGTTTATGGATCAAGAGCCCCTCTTGACTTGTTAATGCTAGTATTTCCCAAAATATGGTATTTTCCAGTGGGGATTACAGGGAACAACTTCTTCACTGAGGTCTGTATTTGAGTAAGGGACTCTGCTGGGGAGTACAAGTGCTTCCTTTAACGTCTACATTTCCTAAGGGATACTTGTAATGGACTTGTCTGAGTATTCTGAGGAAGTATCTTCCTAGATGGGCAGGGTCTATGTAGGCCTTTCAGACAAACTCTTCGGGACACTAATTCTGGGGTAAGGCACCAAATTGGGGGATGCCAAGACAGAGGGTGCGTTACCTGAAACCAACCTTGTGAGCTTGCCCAATGATCAGCTCAATGAACTTGAGTGCTGCTGTTACTAACATTAACCTATGTCAACACAAAGGGTGACATTGGAAGAAAAATGCCAACACAATTCATTGTGGTGGCACAATCAACAATAAGAGTAGCAGCAGTTCTTGGCACCAAAGTAGTTTGAGACCACTTGCACCAAAAAGGTAAGGATGGACAGAGACAATTACATTAGTGCAGAAACAGATGACACTGAAAAACTTCTGGTGCTGAAACTGGGTCCAGGGAAGGAGGACATGGTCCTTCTTGGTCTCCCTAGATATACAGGGACATGAGGGGATATATAACAAAATTTGGGACTTGGTCAAGGCCTGCATTATTCAGTCCCAATCAATATGGGATGACGTGCTCCTGAACAGCCTTGTTGACTTCAATGAAAGATTTGAAGGCAGATGACAATCCAAATATCTGGCTAATTAACTCCTTCTCTGAGGAGAAGCTGTCAAGTCTCCTCCTCAGAGAAGGGTCCAGAATAACAGCAACTTCTGAGAGGCCCCAAAAAGTGAAGTTTGAGAGGTGGAAGTTGATGTGTGCACCATCATCACTGACTGGGGGATCCTTAGTTCTTGGAATTTTAGGGGTGGTAGGCTGGCTATGCATTCTTGGCCTCCTCTTTCTTTTCTCCATTCCTGTCTCCTCCTCCTCTAACATCCTTTCTTCAGAAGGGAGAAGTCCCTTCCAAATCATCTTGTTTCTGCACTCTGAGAATGTCCTTGAGCTGAAAGCTTTGCAGACTTTGCAATCTTGTTTCAAGTGATCTGGACCCAGATACACTACACATACATCTTTAGTCTGGCTGCGACGGTTACATTTTTTAACCTTCAGAAAAAAAAAAACTAAGGAAATAGAGGCAGTCAAGCACAAAACAACCCAACAATTACTCTGTGGGGGGAAAAATCCAATCTGGTGACTTCTCTACATTGTCAGTTGGAATGACACGGCAGTGAATCAGACAAAAATGCTTTCACTACTTCAAGGAATTTAAAACAAAGAAAAAGACACAGACCATACCATATAACTGTACTTTATTAAACACAGTTAAGCTCTTTCGTCAAAGTGACAGGACTTCTTCAGCACTGGACTGAAAACCCTCCTTATTTAGTGGCAAGTCAGAAAGCTGTTGTGGTCTCTGAGATAATGATTGCGCAGAAATCTACCATGGGATGATTAAGATTTTCATTCCACCTTTCTGGGAGTTTATAGAGGAAGCTCAGTATGGCTGAATCCCTGTTAAAAAGCAATGTTCATGACAGGTTCTATGAGAACTATTAACAGCACTCCTCATCCATTTTTCTCGAAATTATGGTTCTACCATTTCAGGGATGAATGTAGAAAGGCAACACACCAGTTCACAGTTGACTTCATGAGGCTGATCATCCCACCAAAAGTGGGGCACATCAGGAAGGGAAGTACAGGCAGAAGAGACTGGATTACCTCAATGATAAAAGGATCTTACAATTCTAAGAATCTCTTCTCAGAAAGAGAAAATGAGGAAAACAGAAAAACTCCATTCCTTTTCCTGAAGTCCAGTAGGGGCAGCCTGAGCTTACCCAATGAATGAGTTCATTGCTGGGACCCCAACACTTAAAGGACAGTGCAGAGGTGGCACTAGGTTGTGTGACAGCCAATCCAACATACACTGAACAAGTACACACCTAACACCTGAGCTATCTCCAAGTGCCAACTTGGTGACACAAGACCATCACAAATTGCCTGAACTTTAGCCACGTAGCCACTCTCAACAAACTGTGGGGGGATTCAAACAACAAGCCTTTGCTGTGGGACTCTATGGACTGTTGTATACAAGCTGTACAGGAAGCTTGGCATTAACACCACAGTGTGCACCAGCAAGGTAACAAGCAGGATCTCTCATGCTCCTTTCCTCAGCAAACAATGGCTGTAAAGACACGTGAAGGTCATATTTTGTGAGAGGAGGCTCTGGCCGATGCCCAATCTTCTGATTCTTTATCTTCTCCCATTTGACCACCACCACTCTGGGACTGATGATAGACCTTTCTTGTTGGCCCATGTGTTGATCAACTTCTGCTGCCATTTTTTAAGCACTGATTAAAATCTTGAGCTCATTATGTCTCCCCCTGCTGGTGGCTGAGCTGTCCCCTAACTGTTTTTGTGATAATGGTGTGATCAGATGACAAAAAGAGCACTTCATTTTCTGGATTTTAGGCAATGAATGGGGAAAATCTGCAATGATGTACATTAGGTTCAAGAATCATGCAGGGCCTAAAAAAACAATTCAAGTCCAGCAGGCTGCACCAGGAGAGGCAAACAACTCTGCACAGGGCAGCTACAGACATTTCATATCTGTGCCAAGCTGGAGATATCAAAATAGCAAATCCCAATAATTCTCAGCTGTACACAGCATTTAAAGCCAGGGACTACACATTCAACACCTACAGATCAACTGTGGGGTCAGTAATACTGCTGACAGAGGAGGAAAAGCAGTAATCAAAACCATATACAGGCAATGACAATATGTATTAATAATGAAGGGGCAAACAGAAACCAGTAACAGAATTCTTACAACATGGGCAAGAGACACATCCAAGTCTGACTTCAAGCTCGTTAAGTAACAGAAATAATGGACCTCTCAGTTACTATCAAGTGTCAACAAAGGCGCAAAGGAATTCTACTGATCATATTCACTTAAAGACTACAGAGGTGGCACATGGAGTTAGACAGCAGTAAAAAGAAGTTATGTACTCACCATAACGTTCCATCTGAGTAGGTAACTTCCTTTGTCAGCAACCTGGGGGTATCAGATCCGATTCGGGTCCGAGCCGGCAGCTTTCCTAGCCAAAGATCCGAGCTCCAAGCTCCTCCCCCTACCCATAATGCCCTGCCACCTCCCTCTAACCCTCAGATCAAGTTTGCCATAGTATCATAGAACATTACTATAACACAAGGAAAAAGTACTTGAACGTTCCACCTGATGTCATCTGGAAAGTGACGTATCATGATCCTTTAAGAACGAACTAAAGGTCCGGGGGATGGAGGGAGGGTTGGTTGCTGACAAATGAAGTTACCTACTCAGATGGAACGTTATGGTGAGTACATAACTTCTTTATCTGAAGTAGTTAACTTCATTTGATCAGCAACCTGTGGGACAGAGTCCCCAGCTACCAACAACTTGGGAGGTCCTCATGGAATGATATTCCGGAGCACTGCAAAGCCAAAAGATGCGCGTCCTCTGGATATTAGATCCAATTTATAATGTATAATAAAGGTATGAGAGGAAGCCCAAGTAGCTGCTGAACAAATGTCATCCAAAGAAACCCTTGACCAGAAGGCAGAAGTAGCCATAGAACGGGTGGAATGGGCCCAAACCCTCAGGGGCTCAGGAATACCAGAGCTTTTGTATGCGAGAAGGATGCATTGGAAAATCCACCTAGCTAAGGTTACTTTAGTCACTGGCTTAACCAGACAGGATTTAGCAAATGACACAAATAGCTGATCTGATTTTCGAAATTCAGCTGTTCTGTTTAAGTAAAATCGCAACTGTCTATGTACGTTCAGACAATGAAGTCTATACTCTCCTTTGTTCTGATAATTAGGAAAGAAGACAGGTAGAGTGATGGACTGGTTGATATTGGCTTCTGAAGCCACTTTAGGCAGAAAGGAGGGATTAGTCCTGAGGGAAACCCCATCTTTATGAAAGATGATGTACGGAGGCTTACTGCAAAGAGCATGAAGCTCCAATATCCTAGATGAGGTAATGGCAATCAGGAAGGCAGTTTTCCAAGATACATATTTTAAGTCGACTGAAGCTGCAGGCTCAAAGGGGGGGAACCAGTCAGAGGCTGAAGAACTAGGGTTAGATCCCATGGAGGAACTGCATCTTTAACAGGGGGTCTTAACAGAAAAGTTCCTTTCAGGAATGTCTTGCAAATCTTAGAGGAAGCTATGGGGCCAAAACTGTTTCCAACGTGGAAGTGGGAAATAGCTGCCAACTGAACTTTAACAGTAGAAGAACTAGCCCCTTGATGAAAAATATGGGATAGAAAGTCGAGGACTGCTGGGAAAGGAGCCGTAAAGGGATCCAAATTCCTATGCTCCGCCCAGATAGAGAAACGCTTCCTCTTGTAGATTTTCCTGGTAGAAGGTTTATGGGCGGCCACCATAATGGCCTTAACTGAGGATGAGATACCGGGAGTCCTAGCCATTAACGGAACTGATCAACCAAGCCGAGAGCTTGAGGTTGTCCAGGTCGGAGGGTCTTCAATCCCAAGGGATGAGAAATCAGCTCCGGAATGGGATCTAAGATCCAGGGAGGATGTACTAGATGAGACCGTAGGAATGGGAACCAGGTTTGGCGAGGCCAGAATGGGGCTATGAGGATAACTCTGCTTCCCAACCGACGAGCTTTCTGCAAGAATTTTGTCATCAATGGAAGAGGAGAATAAGCATAAAGAAGACCGGATGGCCAAGCATGAACCAGAGCATCCCTGGGGACTTCCCCTGGTGGGGGAATTAGAGCAAAGAACTTGCTGCACTTTGTGTTCGAAAGTGACGTGAACAGATCGCAGCAAGGTTGACCCATCTGAGGAAGATTTGTTCCGCTACTACTGGGTTCAGAGACCACTCGTAAGGTGAGAGGATCGTTCGACTCAACCTGTCTGCTAGAATGTTTGACCGACCCGGTAAGTGCGTTGCTATTAGAAAGTGGATGGTGGATATCGCCCATTCCCACACTCTCATGGCCTCTCGGCAACGTGGGTAAGATCTGGTTCCCCCCTGTTTGTTGATGTACCAGACTACTGACATGTTGTCTGTTTAAACTGCAATAGTCCCTGGAGGAAAAAGAAAATGGACAGCCTGCAACACTAGAAGCACCGCCCTCATCTCCAGGACATTGATACGCAAAGAGGTCTCTGTGTGAGTCCACGTGCCTTAGACGGATCTGCCCATGCAATGCCCCCCACCCGAGAAGAGATGCACCCGTGGTCACTGTGACTTGGGGTGGGGACATTGAGAAGGGGTGCCCATCCCGGAGGTCTCTGGAATGGAGCCACCAAAGTAGAGACTCCCTGCAAATCCTGCTGAGGGGGATAGGTGTAGACAGGGGGTGACGTAGGATGGACCATTGGACCTGTAAGGTCCACTGAAGGATTCTCATCTTCAGACGTGCGATAGGTGACAGACTGATGGCCGCAGCCATGGACCCCAGGGCCCTCAGGACTAATTCCGCTGGAGGGGCTGATGATTGTAGAAGAGCCAAAATGTGAAGGTTTAGATTGCAGAGTCTGTCCGCCGTCAGAAAGGCTTTGGATTATATAGTGTCTATCCTATCCTATCCTGGCCCCTATGAAATCCAAGATCTGAGTAGGTTGAAGGGAGGATTTCTTGATGTTGATTGTGATCCCTAGATGGCAGGCTAGATGTAAGAAGTAGTCCCTGCCAGAACATAGTAGATGCCTGGTGGGGGCGGTTAGGAGCCAGTCATCCAGGTAAAGAAAGACCTGTATTCCCTGAAGCCTCAGGTGGGCCCCAACAACTGCCATGACCTTGGTGAACACCCTGGGGGCTGTGGTGAGACCGAAGGGTAGGACCCTGAACTGATAATGGCTGGTTCCCAGCCGAAAGTGGAGAAACCTCCTGGATCGCCTGTCCATTAGAATGTGGTAGTATGCATCCTTGAGGTCTATCGAGCACATCCAGTCGTTCCCCTGTAAACGTGGGAGAATGGATTGAATAGTGACCATCCAGAACCTTTCTTTGGCGACTGACAGGTTCAGTGTGGACAGGTCGAGAATCGGTCGTAAGTCCCCTGTCTTTTTTGGCACTAAAAAGAACCTGGAGTAAAAGGCTGATCCGGATTGCCCGAGGGGGACGTGTTGGATGGCTCTTTTTCTTAGCAGCTCTCTTATTTCGGAGGCTGCTACCTCCCTTTGATTGGGTGGGACATCGGGAAGGCTCCCGACCGGGGAGGATATGTTAGGAATGGAATAGAATAACCTCTGGATATAATTCGGAGCACCCAGCGATTTGTCGTAATGGACTCCCAATGTGCTAGGTGCTCCAAAAAGTGCCCCCCGACTGCCTCCAGAGAGGAGCAATCAGGCAACCCCTTAGGGTTGAAGTAAAAGTTGCGAGAGAAAACAAACTTTAAATAGAGTAGACTGCTATGATTATATATCTAAAAGCACATTATTTTACATTACAACATATAGACAAACTAATTAATATAATTAATAGAATTTATCATGCAAAAATACAAAAATATACATTACACAACAATAAGTATATATTCACTATTATTTTTTGAATTAACTTACAAAACTAAAGAACAAACAAAAGTACAAATATTGTAAGTAAAATTTAATTGGATTTTGAACCACACTCAATAATAACAATGTAACACATGTAATTATATGATATATAGAATATGATGAATATTTTATCGGATAGACTTTTTTATAGAACAGTAGGTTATGAAATAAAATTTTTTTAGATATATATTTAATAACATTATTTAAATATTTATTATAGAGGTTATTTTTCACTATTTTGTATTATTATATTACATTATCTTATTATTTTTTATGGTATTTTATAAAGTGACAGAATAATGAGCTATGAATTGTCAGTATTGAACACAAAATTTTACATGATTTGGATTTTGGGAGCTAACACAGGAAATGTCTAAATACATTATATTTTTAAAAAATATTTCTAAAAATATTTTATTATATTTTTTTATTTTATTAGTATCTGATAGATTCAAAGTAAACATCATGATTCACATTTAAACAATTTAATAGTATATTATATAGTAAGGATTTACATGATGAATATAGCTTTAAGCCTGTAACAGAGGAACGCTCTTTCGCGCCAAAAATGTTATTTAAACTGTTAATTGGAAATGTTTCTTTGTTCTGATGAAGCCTACTAGCTAGGTGAAAGCGCTAAACCGTGTACTATGTGGACTATTTGTTTATCTTTGTAAGTTTTTTTGTGAGTGTTTCATTAAAGCCTTGCTGTTACACTGTGGATACTGCGTTCCCTCTTACTTTGTTGTAAAGAGAAGATAGCGCAGTCTAACCCCTTAGGGTTGCTGTGCAGGTCGATCAGAAAAAGGTTCCCTTGACCCGAAATTCTTCGGACCCCCTCTGCCTCTGGGCCGGCATCCACCCTGTCCTCCTCTGCCTCTGAAGGACGAAGTATCCGGGAGAAACAGGATTGTTGAGCTTTCCGGAACCACATCTTCTCTTGTCCTCTTTGGTTCCTGAAGTAGGACCTCTGAGGAGCCGAGAAGCGGATCCCAATGGCAGATGTTTTCCTGTCTTTCTGGCTCTGAAGAAGCGTATCGCGGATGGTTTTGCTGAAAATCGTAGAACCGTCAAAAGGGGCGTTCGCGAAGGATGCCTTGAAGGGTTTTGCACAGTTGCAGAGATGGAGCCAGGCCTGTCTACGTAAGACAATGGCTGTTCCGCTGGCTCTAGCCGCTCCCTCTGTGGCATGGGAGAGAAGCCGCCTAGATGTGTTAGTAATTGACTTGAGAGTGGCCATTCGAGCTGAGAAAGTCTGTTTGTCCTCGGCCGACATGGACTCTGGGGGTGATCCAGCGTACTCTTTGATTAGGTCCTGCTGGAGCTGAATTACATGTGCCATATAGTTCAGTGACCTTACAGAGAAGGTCGCCGAAGTGAACATCCACTTTCTGAGGCGGTCCATCATCCGAGACTCCTTGTCTAGAGGATGTACCGAGGAACTCTCCTGTGCTAATTCCTTTTTAGTGGCAGCTGCCACCACCATGGCATCCACTGGGGCACCCTTGCTCCAAACTGTCCTGTCCGTGGGAGGGCTGAGGATCCTGTCTGGTCTCTTGGATATTGGATCAACAGTGTCCGGCTCCTTCCATGCCCTGGTAGTTATGAGGTCCACCAGGGGATCGGAGGGAGGGGACACTCAAGAGGTAGATGGGCCTGCGTCAAACGCCTACAGAAACACAGACTCATCCGAGGAAGGTTTTTGAGCAGACCACCCCCCTCTAATGCGCAACATTTTCATAATGTCTCCAAAGGAGACGTCTTCGGGGGGTGACCTTGGGGAACCTTCCCCTTCCTCTAAGTCTGTATCCTCTGTGAGGGACTCTGGTGAGTCCAAGTTCCTCCTCTTGCACTTTCGTTTGTGAGAGACCTCCTCGGGGGGGGGGGGTGCTGTCCGAAGAGGGCACACCAATAATGTCCTGTTCCTCTACAGGAACCATCTGGGACGTAGGCGCAGGCTGTCCCTAGGGCCGGATGATGGAAGACAGGCCCGTCTGAGAGGGAATGGCGGGTGGATCCGTAGCAAGAGCCTGGGGCCTGGAATCCCTCGAAAGGACCATCTCTACGATGTCGAATGCCGAGGGTGAACTGCTCTCCCTAGGATCTGAAAGCAGTCCCCTCACATCCGGCGTGCAGATCGGAGCCGGAGATGACCCAATCGGATCAGAAAGAGTAGTGCGCTCCGACCTCAACGGAGCCGAAGGTCCACTGACCCCTCCGGATCTGACGCTCAGCTCACGGCCCCGAGAGCTAGGATCCGACAGACTCGAGGGTACAGTCGGCGCTGAAGTAGGAAACACTGCCGGCGCCGACACCACCCCGGCTCCAAAGCTAGTCTGATCCGACAGCTCCGAACTCCGATAGCGGGTCGGAGAAGGAGCAATGAGGTGAAAAAAGACGGTTGAGCTGCCCCCTGGAGGGGGGGGGAGGCAAGAGCACTCCCATCTGCATCTGGACCTGAAGAAATCGATGCACCATCCGGTCCATGTCTGCATCGGATAGACTCCTCGACCTGGACGAGGCTGACGAGGCCGCCTAGATTACCTCGAAGGTGACCAGATCTCTTCCTCCGGCTCCAGGGAGAAACGTGGAGAACTAAGCCGGGAGGGGCAAGGCCCGGAGACCTTAAGGGGAGAGGCAAGCTGCTTGGACGGCGGGGCCGATGGAGCTGACTCGGACTGCCTCTTGTGGCTACGGTGCCTATCTTTCTCCCGCTCCTTGTCCTTCCTATCTTTCTTTTTGCCGTCCCTTTCCTCCTGGACCAAAGAGGGAGGTTGAGTCCCGGCCAGGGGATCGGAGACGATAGGTGGAGCAGCGGCTGGCACCACAGAGGAGGAGGAGGAGGATGAAGTGGAATCAGGGGGCAAAAGGCCCGCAAGGATTAGCTTCGTCCTCCTATTCCTCAAAGCCCTGGGTTTGAAGGCTGCACAAATAGTGCAGCCCAAAGAAAGGTGGTCAACACCTAGGCAAATAACGCACCGAGTGTGGCCATCTGCTGGGGACAGCTTATGGCCACACTCGGAGCATTTAGAAAAAAAACAGCTTTTGGGCCTTCAGATATTTTATAGAGAAATGAAAAGGAACAGGCCCACACGCACACACCTTCACACACAGACAGGGGGGGGGATAAACTTTAACTAAACTAAGAAACTTTAAACTACCAAAATATACTAAGAGAGAAGGTTCATAGGTTTGTACTAGGCTATCTGCCCTAAGGCATTTATAAGCCTAGCCAGAGTGTGTGTGGCTTTCACCACCCCTTAGGATGAGAATACTACGCCAATTTAGGGTTTAGTCTACTGTGCCTCTGTCTAGTAGTGACACAGAGATGACCCCAGGGGTAAACCTACGATCTCCCATCCACTCGTCAAGATTTCTCTTGAATAGAGGTAGTGAGGGGCTCTGTCTAACGTGGATTGGGATTCTGTTCCAGAATGTAGGGAGCCTCTGGGTTATGAATCTGTCCCTCCAGCACGTCCTATTTATTTCTGTGTTGAGGTTCAAGTATCTTGCTCTCGTGGCTCTGATGGATTTGGATTTTCTGAGGTGGAGCATGTCCATTAATTCCGGATTGGACATGGCCTTGTACTTCAGGCACAGATCACCTCTGAGTAGGCGGTATGCGACTGAATAGAGCTGGAGTTTCTTCAGTCGGGCAGCATATGACATATGTTTGAGACCCTTTATCCTCTTGGTGAGGAACTTTTGGGGTCTTTCCAACTGCTGCAGGTGTCGGGTAAGATACATCCCAAATGGGGCATTGTACTCAATCATTGGCCTGATAAGAGAAGAGTACAGGGGCACAATGACCTCTCTTGATCTAGATGTGAATCCCTTCATGATAAGGTGGGCAATACAGAAGGTCTTCCTAACCACTTTGGCAATGTGAGTGTCAAATGAGAGGTTTCTGTCAACCTGGGTCCCTAGGTCCCTGATTACCTCTTCCGTTCTTAACGGATTACCACCTATGTGGTAATTTGTGGGTACCTTGTTTTTCCCAAAGGGTATTTTTTGGCGTTCAGCTTAAGGCAATGGTTCTGGCATCAATTATCCGTTTCTATGAGGCCTCTCTGAAGGATGCTTGTGTCCGCTGGAATATCAATTATGGCACCCAGTTTGCAGTCATCTGCGAACTTTGTCAGCCACAATCCTCCTATGTTTGCCTCCACCTCGGAAAAATAAATGCCAAACAAGAGGGGTCCCAGGACTGAGCCCTGTGGGACACTGCTTGTGACCGGCTTAGAGTCTGACATAGCTCCAGAAACTCTGACCCTGTGGGTTCTGTCCTTGAGCCAGTTTGCAACCCATCTTGTGACATATGGGTTTACATTTAAGCTGGTGAGTTTGTCTATGATGCCCGAGTGGGGTATTGTGTCGAAGGCTTTTGCAAGATCAAGGTAGGCTGTGTGAACTGCCTTACCCTCATCAATGGCCATAGTGACTGTTTCAAAAAAGTTGACCAAGTTCAAAAGGCAGGATCTGCCCTTGACAAAGCCAAATTGGGTAGGATCCAATGTCTGTAGGTCCCCAATGTCTTTGTTTATGAGTTCCATAATGATCCGCTCCATAGCTTTGCAGACCAGGCTCGTCAAGCTTATGGGACGGTAATTTCCAGGGTCCGTAGAAGCACCGCCTTTGTGGAGTGGGACCACTGTTGCCGTGCGCCACTCTTTGGGTATGTATCCTGTAGTAAGGCTAAGATTAAACAGCAGCCTTATGTGTGGGTTTAGTTCCTCTTGGAGTTCATGTAGCACACAGCCCGGGACACCGTCCGGAGCCACTGATGCTGTGTTTTTAAGCTTTAGAGGGGGCGGCTCTCACCTGGGCATCTGAGATGTTAGGGAAGCTACACTCTGCTGGGATAGATATTTCTCCTTTGGGGGGGGGGATTTGCACTGAACCTGTCTGCCAGAATGTTGGCAATGTCTGTGGGTTCAGTGTATTTTGTGTCATTTTGCACCAACTCTGAGCATATCTGGGAGTTTCCACCCAGGTTTCTAACATAGCTAAAGAAGGCCTTGTGATTGTCTTCTGTGTCTTGCGATTTTTCTCTCAAAGTTGGCCTTGGATGATTTTATGAGCGATCATAGTTTTTTGCTAGTACTGATCAGAGATGCCTTCCCTTTTAGGGATTTTGCTCTGTCATGTAGTAGCTTCCTCCTCCTGTTGTAAAGTTTGTTTATGGCTGGGGTCCACCAGACCGGGCGCCTGCCTTTGGGGGAAATGGGTCTTGGTTTTATTTGGGATTGCATGATCCATGCATTCTTGAAGGTGCCCGTAGAAGGCATTTGTAAAGGATTCAGCAGTGTAGGTTGTGGTTTCCACTGGCCCAGGGGCCTTGAAGGATACCACTTCAGTCTTAAGAAGTGTGAAGTTAGCTTTTGAGAAGTTCTTCACTGTGGTCTTTTGGGGGGGGGGGGGGCGGGATGTGGATTTCCAGCGAGATTAATTTATGGTCTGATCTCACCAATGAGGGATATACTTCCGGTGTGGAGCATTTTGTCCCCATGTTTGTGATGATCAGGTCTAGTATATTATCTCCTCTTGTGGGAATGGTGACTAGCTGTTCCATCGCATTTGAGTTTATGAATTCTAGGAACCTTTGGGCTAGGGTGTTGGGGCTTGAGTAATGTTCCCAGTCTATGTTTGGGTAGTTAAAGTCTCCCAATATGATGGTATTTGGAGAGACATTCATACTCTCCAGTGTCTTCAGGAAGGCTGTGTGGGGTTCCTGAGTTTGAGAGGGTGGTCTGTATCATGCTACAAACTGTAGGGCAGTTTTGCCTATCGTTAGTTGCACCTGGATGGTCTCCGATGCTTCGTGCGTTGCCACTAACCTGGAGGTGTGGGTATCTGATGAATATGGATACTCCCCCTCCTTTTGTGGTTCGGTCCAAGTTTTGGGGCCGGAAAGCATGATATGAGGTAAAACCCGATAGTGCTGGGGTGCACTCAGGAGCCTTGAACCAGGTTTCAGTCACTGCACAGACATCGATGTTCTCCATACTGAGGAGGGCTTCGAGAGCGTGCATCTTGAGGTTTAGACTTTTGGCATTGAGCAGCATTACCCTTAGTTTTTTTCCACTTGTGTTTTCTAGGGAGGTAGGTTTGTCATTTGAGCCTTGCCTAAAAAAGGCACTATGGGGGTGGCAAGAGCCTTGGCCAATATCCGGAAGCCCAGGGGTGACAGGTGCAAGCCATCTCTTGCGAAGCAGCGTGGCTTGTCAAGCATGTCATCCCAAGCAGACAGACATTGGATCCCCTTAGAATGACACCAGTAATTAAGCCAATTGTTAAAACTGATCATTTTGTCTTTGTACTGTGGCATCATTCTTGGTGAGGGTAAGATGCTGCTCAGGGTCAGGGTCATACCGGCCTGGGCTACATAATCAGAGAGCTCCTCTATGTCTCTTTTCATGTAGTCCAGGGAGGTACGTCTCAGGTCGTTCACACCGGCATGGACAATGACCGAGTCATATTTGTACTTGCTGTGGAGTGACCCGAGTGCTTGTGTTATGTGGCGGATTCTAGCGCCTGACAGGCAGCTTACTGTGACCTTTTCCTTGTTCAGTCAGGTGAGCGGGACGTCAGTGTATCTGACTATGGAGTCACCTATTACAAGTGTGTCTGGCATGTTGTTTGGCCTTAAGGGCTGTGACTGTTTAGCACACTGACTTTGTGAACTATGTGTTGAATGCGCTATGTCTTGAGGTGGCGGTTGCTTGGGTGTCTGCTTTGGAGGCCTCTGTTTTGGTAGATTTTTAATCAGCGCCTCCGAGTATGTTTTTGTGTGTTTATGTGTTTGGTTTGCAGTTGTGATAGTTCTACGTGAGACTGGGTTTGTGGGAACCACACATACAAAGTTATAGAATTTTTTGACAAAAGTATATAAAAAAGCCTTAAACTCGCAACACCCACGCTAGGAGCTCATTCTAAGATGCTTAAAGAAGCCGCAGCAAACTCGATCTGAGGGTTAGAGGGAGGTGGCAGGGCATTATGGGTAGGGGGAGGAGCTTGGAGCTCGGATCTTTGGCTAGGAAAGCTGCCGGCTCGGATCTGATACCCACAGGTTGCTGATCAAATGAAGTTAACTACTTAAGATCAGGTTTTCCTGTAGGTAGCCCAAAAGTAGCTGATGATAAAAAATGAAGCATTTATGTCCAAATTTAGACCTCTGTTACTTGTTTCCTGTACTCAAATCAGAAACAGATGGCAAAGCATTAAAACCAAGTTAAAACTTGTAACACATCTGTCCCAGCAAAAAAGTAATATTTGTCCAAGAAGAAAGAGAATGAAATTAATATCCTTAGTGCTTCCCTTTAAAGATCCATGAGTGGACAGTTTGGGAACAAATAACATCAGACAGATCTCTTCTATGGCACTAAAACTGAGGTGCTCAAGCCAGGCAGCATGCAAAAACATAGGCCAGCTAAGGCACAGTTACCCTTCCTGATGACATCCTGGACTGCAAAGAATATTGGTAAAGTTTCACTCTATTACTAAGTTACAAACTCAAAACAGCACTCCAGAGAGAAGATGTTTTGAAAATGATTCACAGATACAGTCACTGGCAACCTGAAAACATACAGCACCGACATTAACAGGTTCTAGTAAAAATATTATTACAAGTTACACAAAGAGGCAGGGTTTATTTTCTAAAGCCTGCAAGATTCAATATCTTAAATTCTGGAACAAAACATGACCACTTTTTATGAAAGCAGTTTTCCTCCTGTATTTGGAATATATAAGCCCTGCTAAATTCTGAAGGGAAACAGCCACAAACCATAAGCAGCACTGATTTATCAGCCAAGCAATTTACCCACAAATCATATGCAATACTAAGTCACCAGTCTAGCAATTCAGTCACGACTGGCTCAACACTTTTTATATTATTACGCAATGCAATGGCAAGGATAATACTGAGCTCTGACTGGTCAGTGTGCAATTTGGAAAATGGCTATCTCAGCACAACTGCACTGCATCAATTCCAGTCTCACTTTAGGTTTATATACTTGAGATTATTATATTCGACTGAGCAAATTATATGGGTTTTACTCCCTTAAACTGCATCCAGTAACACTGTGAGATGATGGATGATCTCAGACAGCCATGCCCTGTTGGGCATTATTGCTTAAGCACAATATAAGAACACATTATATGCACTATGCACATAAAACAGCAAGTATCACACAATCAATCAGTCTGTGCAAACAATTAACATACCCATTCAGAGGGAAAGCACCATATGGTTACATAACCATCCAATAAAACTAAAAACACTTCTGCTGAGGTTCAAACAAGTTGTGTACCAATGCCAAACTACAGTGGTGTTCTTAAAAGGGACAATAACCTATAAAATCATATGCAGACATCCCAATGCTACAAATTACTTTGGAGTGCAGGGCAAAGCTGACCTTGACTGGAGAACAGCAGTTCTTAGAATGTGTTTGTGCTGCTTAGCTGGGGTATGAGCTTAGTGCAGAGCAGTACATCTGCATTAGGCCTACAGCATTCCAGAAATAAACACTGACTTTTTCTACACGGGAAGCATGACTAAAGCATTTAAAATAAACGCTATGACTTTTTTTACACGGGAAGCATGACTAAAGCATTTAAAATATATGACTTTTTTCTACATGGGAAGCAGGACTAAAGCATTTAAAATGTGTGTTTACATTTCCAACCACTTTTTTTTTTTTTTGGAGTTGCAGAGTACCTCAAACCATCCCCAAGTGAAGTCCAGTGCACTCAAATTGGGCAAAATATAAACAGTAATAAAAACTAGAATGAGCACCTTATTTTACTTTGTAAAACAGTACTTAAACCTTCTGAAACAACTAAAATAAACACTAATTTACTATTTTCATAAACCTTTACAAAAATGCAGGTTCACAAAATTTCCCATAGTGACCAAATTTTCATGGCCCCAAATCAGGTAGCAACTGTTGATTAAAGCAGCGCATGTCCAGTGACAGGAAAAAAAAAAAACAAGACAAAAATCTTCAGTCTTGAATAAGATTTGGCAGCGTGAATGAAACTCCTTTTCTTAGGTGATTTAACTGACACAGACAAGACAGTGACATTTCTTATGAACAGCACGGCTGCTTTGGACCAGACAGGCAGGTTGCAGGATGCAAATAAAGATTGGTTCCATTTTCACATGGCAGTGCGGGTGGGTGTGCTCGGCCGCTTCAGTCCCATGGTTTTACACAACCAGCCAGCAAAATCAACTTCCTCTACTTCTGATCGTCTGATAAAAGGGTGTTTCTAGAATGAAAAAACAAAGACGTGCATCATGTTAAATGAAACACCAGACTTCTATACTCCGCAGATGACCTGTTCTGAACTTACCTCTTGCTATGGTCTGAGTAATATACTTAACAGAAAGAAAGAGTTAGTTGGTCTTTGTCCTTACACTGGAACTACTGTACTGGTTGCCAAAGACACCTTTCACCACTGCAACAATTACAACTCTAACCAGTTTGAGCTCCTCCTCTTCCCGTAACACTCTGCTCAAAGCTACCCTCTCCAGACTGAGTGAAGCTATGAGTCTGACGCATGTACTGATATATGGAATAAATAACATCTAAGAACAGTTAACAATTTTGCTCCTATAGTCAACTGTATGTACGCTTCTGGGATTCCTTTAGGTCCCTCTGGATCTGGATAATATGAAGGGAGTATGTGCGAAGGTTGCTTCCAGTGTATGGAAAGAGAACAACTTAATCTATCATTCTGGTAAGTACACTGCTTATGTATTTAAGTTGGTCCAGTCCATTCAATGGAAAAGATAAACAGCTCCCTCCCCCCAGCCAGATCTTGAGTGGAATTAGTATAACAGACCTTTGAGAATGGACACTCCAAAGTAGGCTTTGACCTAGATAAAATACCAAAACTGCAATGTTTAGCAAACGTATGTAAGGAAGATAGAGTTGCAATAGCACAGATCTCATACAAGGGTAACTTGAGCCTTGACAAAGTAGACTAAGTTTGAAAGGTTGAGTCGGGTTGCTAGACAAATAACAGAAGATAAAATCAGATAACCATTTAGACAGAGAAACTTCACTACTGTCTGCCCTTGTTCATTTTAGAGAATGGCACAAATAACTGGTCATCTTTTCTAAATTCCTTTAAGGTACAATCTGAGATGCTTGTGTACAACCAGACAGTGCAGTTTGTATTCTCCATCGTCACCTGTAGTTTGGATAACAAAAACAGTTATTCAGCCTTGGCATGAAAAAGTGATTAGTTTTAAATGATACCCTGTCTTTGTGAAAGACAATTTATGGGAAATTAGGTGAGAAGGCCTGTAGTTCTGAAATACATCAAAAGTAATGTTTACCAGCAGAAGGGTTTTCCAGGACAGAAATGTAACATCTGCTGAATGATCTGGCTCAAATGGGGGAAAGATTTAAGTCTCACAGAGGGGGAAGTTTGAGACAATAGTGGTCTGGAATGAAAGATTTCCTTTAAGGAATGCATTACAGAGCTTGTAAGAAGCTAGTGATGATGTAAAGCCTGGATGACAGGTGGAAAGTTCAGCCAAATGAAGTCTGACTGAAGAGTAGCTGGACCACGAATGATAATGCTTTGTCAAAAATGTTGGAATTTTAGGGACTGCAGCTGTAAAAAGGGTCTGTGCCTTATTTGTTCAGTCATACAGAGAACTTTGCATATTGGACTCTATAAATTCATCTGGTTGAAAGCTTCTGAGAAGGTGTGATAAGCTGCACAACTTGTGGTAGGAAGCCTAGAGTTCCTGGTCATCATTGGAAGTGGAAAAAAGAAACAGATGAACTTACAGACTGAATGTCCAAGCTACATCAAGAGGGCAGGGTCTTGCTGTGTAACAGAAATTCTTAGGCGAGACCAAATCAGTGGAAAGTAAAGCTAGCAAGACCAGAACAGGGTTATTAGAATGACCTTAGCTTTGCCCATCCTGGCTTTCTGCAGAAATTTTAGAATGAGTGGCACAGAGAAAAATGCTTACAGGAGCCCTAGTGACCAATTATGGGCAAATGCAAACCACAGGGGGGGGGTATCCCTAGCAGTCACATGTCAGCTGCATGCATTTGATGTTGGATGGTGCAGCAGAGAGACTGCAATATGTTTTTTTCCCAGCTGGAAAATAGTTTTCAAGCCACCCATTTGTTGAAAAAACATTATTTATTATTATTATTTATTTCACATTTGTTTGCCAGGAGAGTCCGACTGGACAACAAGTGTCTGTTTTCAGCGGAGTCCTGGGGAGAAAAACTCTATAAGTTTACAGAGAGAAGAAAAATTTACAAAAAGATACATTACAGAGTAGTAGCATACAGATTGTACACTTTATAGCCATTAGAAAAATTTACAAAAAGATACATTACAGAGTAGTAGCATACAGATTGTACACTTTATAGCCATTAGTATACAATAAGAGGATATTCCCCCTTTTGGTTGAAAATACAAGTGTACAAAACATACAATGAGAGCAGAGAGTAGATTTGGGAGAAACGCGCTCAAGCTGTCTACACAATCTTGCTAGATGTTCCTGGGACGTGCTCTGCTACTAAAAAATGTTGCAAACATATGACCTATTCCCAAATCTGCATAGCTTCTTAGCAGAGGGGGTGAAAGCAAATTCTGCTCTGCTTGATGATGTACCTTACCACTACCATGTTGCACTTTGGGAGGCAGACCCTGAAATGCCTGTAATGGAAGAGAGACTGCTCTTATCTCCAAGACATTTTTGTGCAGCCTGGCCTCATCTGTGGTCGATGTCCCTTGGACTGACCTGTTTAAACAATGCCCCCCTCACCACAGCACGGACCCATCTGTAGATAAGAGTGGTTAATGGAACTGGATGTACAAGGCATCTAACTGAATTCAGCTTTCCATGGTTAATTTACCATAAAGCAAAGTTGTGTTAGTAAATTTACCATAACGGTAGCCAAGAATATATAGGTTATACCCTACATAGGATAAAACAGCTGGCCACTCCCTTCAGAATTTTCATACCAACTGAGACAGGGATGCAAAACCCTGATGGGATATTGCTAAGGAAATAAAAAAATACATGTCCACCCTTAGCAACACATACAAACAAGGGGGATAAAGAGAAGGTGTAGTTATTGTAGTAGTGACCATTCAAACATCTACTGTTAGGAGGAAGGGCCTAGCAGCCCCTTGAGAATGGTCTTAAATCCTGTCCAGATCTGCAGAAGGAATCTAGTTTACAGTGCTTTGTACAAATATGCATAGATGATCACGTTGCTGTTTCTAAAATACGTCTACAGTCCAGCCCTTTCGAAAAAGCCATAGATGAAGCCAAAGCTCTGGTAAAGAGGGCCTTGACATTGCCTGGACAACCATTTAGAAATGGTCTGCTTTGACCCAGGTCCCTTCTTACTTCACAAGAAATTAACTGATCCGAAGTTCAGAAAGACTTTATTTTGCCAAGATGTTACCTTAGTTGCCTGTCAACATCCAAGGTGTGAAGTATTTCTCACTCATATTTAGGTCTTGGAAAGAAGACAAGGGAGATTGACAGATTTCTGTTGGAGGAAATCTCTGAAGGGCTTGGCAGCCAAACCTGAC
Source organism: Protopterus annectens (assembly GCF_019279795.1). Classification (NCBI taxonomy): domain Eukaryota; kingdom Metazoa; phylum Chordata; order Ceratodontiformes; family Protopteridae; genus Protopterus; species Protopterus annectens. The sequence goes on along the minus strand of NC_056747.1, from coordinate 10,291,606 downwards.
TTTTAGTCGGCTGACTTAGTCAGCTCAGAACAAGATAACAATTTGGACAAGTGGAAGTTACCCTGACGATTTGGAAGCTGGCCAATTCAATCCTGTGCAGTAACCATTAGGCTACTCCAGCAGTGATCATAATGGTGAACATCAGATGTTTCAGACATATTTTGGTCATCCTTACTGTATTTGACATGGGTCGTGTTGTTTGACACAAGTGAACTTTTAGTGTACACTAAAGGATTCTCATGTATGTTTGTGTCTTTCGGCTTTTTCCCGGTTAGGGGTCGCCACAGCGGAACTCCGGTCCACTAATGATTGGCAGTAGAGTTTTACGTGCTGGCTTGCTGGGCCTAACGCACGGCCTTCAACGAAGGAACGCCCGTCCGCGCATGTCGCCACACAGAAGACGCTCTAACTGAGAATCGAACGGGCAACGTCTAACTGTGAGGCGACAACGCTACCGCAGCACCACCACCACAGTCAAAGCATTCTCATGTATAATCTGGCATACTGGACTGTTTGTATAGTGGCCAACATAAAGTCAAGAACCTTGAGAACTGAGGCCCCATCCAGCTATTTGTAATGGTAAGGGACTGATACAGCTTGAACGACTGTATCCCTAACAGTCACATGCCCGCTGCAAATGGAGTTGTGAACTTGGTGAACTCCCGAAGACTTGTGAACAGACGGAATGGAAGGGCTCTGAATTGGTACTGGCTAGTTTTTTTTTTTTTTTGGCACCAAGAGGAACCCGGAGTACAATCTGGATCCGCTCTGGTCTGGTGAAACCTCGCGGATGTCTCTTTTAGAAAGAAATTTTTTCACTTCTTGCTGAGCTACCCTCCTTTGATGGAGTGGCACCATGGGTGATGTTGGGGCAGTTGTGTAAGTAGTTGTAAAAATGTTACTCTACAGCCTGTGGTCATGATCTCTCTGACCAAAGAATTTTGAGTGATGGGCAGCCATACAAAAGGATGCAGGGAGCTATTTCCCCCAACTGCCTAAAAAGTAGGTCAGTTGGGCAACCGTTCAGGGTTCATACTGCCTTGCTTTTGGTAAGGGACCATAGAATCCCTATTGGTATAGTCTACCTCTTCGTCTTTGGTGGAAGTTACCAGAGAAGTTCCTTCTATCCCAGGAACCCCTGTCAAAAGTAAAGTTGTGCAAAAACTTACCATAACAATAGACGTCCTGACTGAAATCACTGTTGCAGTATTCATAATGAATGAGTTGCCACCACTGACGTCTGGCTGAGGGTACCAAAGTTTTACCTTCCCAAAACTGTACATCCAACATGCGACCTGAACTCGTTAGTGCAGGGGTATACAGGCGGACATATGAGTGTAATTCCTCAGAATATTGTGCTGCCAACCCAAATGCAAGTCACATTTCCATTGGATTGATTGTTGTTTAGTCACTGGTACCATTGCTTTGAGTAAACAGATAAGTGCCCAATTGGGGAACCTTCCTTTGCTTGCCTGCCAGTATTACATGTGAGGTAAGAGAAGCAAGTGCAAGTGTGGTCGGTAAATTCCTTACAAAGACTTGTATACTATCTTTTCTGCTTAGGATAGAACAGGACTACAAGGCCTGTTCCATTTGACAATCATTTGTACCCAAGACATTGCTATCCTGTTCATCCTTGCGCAATACTTTTCTGGAGACCCAGTGTCTTAAATGCTTGGCTACTCCAAGATGGCAGATTCCACTTCCCAGACTTATCATTACTGCTTAAGAAGAAACTCAAAAGAACTCGGTCAGAATCCCAGTCACCTCTTTCTAACTCCACTGTATCCATTGAGGTTTCAGAAACCAATGTACTTCGGGTTCATCTCAGATGCTGTCTACAGAGACTCTGTCAGAGGCTCTTACAACTGAGGAACCCATAGGTAAAGCTGAAACACATATCATCTTGGAAAGTCCACAGGGAATTCACCAAATACTAGTTAGGAAGAGATCCCAGGTAAACCTATTGAGGCATGTCAGGGATTTGAACTATCATGGTTGGTTTATATGGATGTCACTCAAAAGAAGAAATGCCAAAAAACTTAAACATGTAACTTCTCCCCCTTCTAGGGAGAAGGAATGGATAAAAATTTCTCAAGACCTATACATAGCCATTATGGCCCTGAAGCACCCATCCTTTTCTTCTCAGCATGCCCCAGCCATCAGAAGGTTGCTGTGGATTTATCCCCTCCTGAAGATAAGGAGGCTTCTGATTCACACCATTCCTGGCCTATTCATCTCATATCCACTCTCCTAACCAAGTCCATTCAGATGATCAAGACTGCATTTCTCCTGACTCTCCTGGGAAAGAAGGTTTTGTTGGAGACTATTTTAAACATGATGAAACATTTTGAGTGGGAGTCTATGCAGATTACAGACATTCATAAACGATACCACAATCTCTTGGAAATGGGCACTCCCACCCATTTCTATTGTACTTGAGGCCTTCTTGGATGCCTTTCAATTCACTTTTGGGCCCCTGACTCAAAGACTCTTCCTACTCCAGGAACCCCTGTCAAACTGCTGCTACAGCTCAGGCTGCTGGAATTTCTGAAACAAAATATTAGCTCTCTTCTGCCTTCTCTGAAATGATCTCTGTGGAGCTGTGGCATTTTGCCTTCCTGCTCACACTGTAGCAGCTCATCTTTCACTTTTTGTCCAAACCGTGAAGATCCTTCAAAAGGAGCATGAAGACAGTCTTACAGTGTTCCACGCAACCAAACTGAGCTCAGCCAGATACTTCAACTGCATTTCCTTAGCCCACTAATCTAGATGCTTCACCCACTCCATTGTGTAAACATGCATGGATTACAATGTAAATAGATTCAGGGGTACTGGAGTCTCCAGCTGTTTACATAGATCTACACTGAGCAACTATTTCAGAGTTTCAGTAGTCTTGCCTGTCATGTCTTTCTAAAACCTTTCCATATGTGCCAAGTAGTTCATCACTCCGCTAGAAAAAAGTGACTGATCCACAGACCCACTTTCCCAATTTATCCTTCATCCAGGAATCTTGGTTCAGAGGAGGAATGGCCTGAGCATCCTACTGGGACCTCAAACTTGGAGGCTGTTGAGATCACAATGGAGTCTATAAGGAGTTACTTACTCCAGTGGGGACTATTACTGGGGGTCTGCAACACAAAAAAAATAAAATAATAAAAAAGTTATGGTTTCTGGGCATCAGCTCTACAACATCCTATTCCCTCCATGCTTTAGAACACACCACATCTACGAATTTGTCTGGTGGGAGTATCAGTCAGTCTGCTGGGGTGAGGACCTGTAGACGTTTTGGAGGATCTCTTCCTCAGGGGACATGGGAGCTATCAGCCATGCTTCCCCCATCTCATCATGTTAAGAATTTCACCAAACTTGGTGTTCTCCATAGTGGACTGTGGTGGACTGTGGTGAAGCTTCCTCTTTGTCAAGATCTGCATCTGGTGTAGGTTCTATGTCCTTTCTCTTGCACAACTTTTCTGAGGTGGACTTGTAGAGGATTAACTGAATCTCCTGTGGCTAAGGTAACCTAGATACTAGAAACACTGAAAAGTCCACAAAAATCCAAAAAAACACAGATATCCTTCACGATAGGGAACCAAGCAAAAAGATGAAGTGAAAATGTTCTTTATTAATTTGCAAGGAATTCTATTTTTGGGGGGTGGAAAATGGGGAAACATTGTATGTATTATTTTGCACGAAAATATGGGGTGACAAAGTCCCCTTTAAGATGCTTGCACATTTCTGAAATTATGTTATTGACTGTTTAATTATCGGACTACTTAATTACTTAATGAGACAATTTCAATGGGTTATTTGATGTATAAAAGGAAGCAATTTTACTGATGTATTTATTCCTTGAAAGCGAAAGGCTGAGGTACCAGAAGTCTTAATAAAGAACATTTTCACTTCATCTTTCTGCTTGGTTCCCTATCGTGAAGGATATCTGTGGTTTTGTGGATAAGGTAACCTAGACCTGTGGGTCTCTTGTCTCTCTAGTTTTTGAGGAAGGCAAGACAGAGGAATAGACCAGGCTCTACTTCAGCAATGAAGTGCAGCAGATGCCTGTTCTAGATGGAAGGTCAGAGTAGATCTTCGAGGTACCTGGGAATGAAGTCATCGCCACTGAGTTGCCACCAGCACTGATGCATGGATTATTACTACTGACCACTGGTACTGAGACCACCACAGCAGTCTTCAGCAACACAGATTAAATAAATGAGAGAGTTAATTAACACAAACCTTGATCCCAAAAGCATCAGGGGTGGTACTGTCACCAAGCCCCCAGCATGGATACTTTTCAGCCAAGTGTGAGTTATCACTGAGATTCTTGGGACATACATGGACACTGGTGATGAGAGCATCAACACAATGGAAGTCACATCCAGAGGTGCAGAAAACACTGCCAGGGTGATTCTGATTGGTTCCGATATTGCCTGTGCTGGAATTAGGGCTATGGTAGGAACTGACTTGAAAGGGATCTGGACTTCTTCTCACAATGTCCTAGGCACCAAAGTGGCCGAGAGAACACCAAGTTGAAGGAGACCCTTGAAAAATGCTGTCATCATCTTGTCTCAGTCCAACAGTGTGGGGTTCTGCAGTGACTGACAGGAGCAGGATGACACTGCAGACATGGGGCGATATAAAGGAAACCTAGATAGCTAAACATTCAAGAATCTTCCGAGAGCACAGTTAGATGAGGCCACAGCCTACTACCTTAACTGAGGAGCCTTACAGCAAAGGAGTGGTCAAGTAAGAGCTTTCATCAAGTGGATGATGAAACTACTACCTTCAGAATATTGTAGGAGGCAGCATCTCCAAGACAGGGAGGCCCAATTCTTCCAATTGCTCTTTTCTTTCTTTCTTCTTTCCTGGTCTGTTAAGCCTGTTTTTACTGCAGAATTAGTCCCCCTCTTTTTCTTCTTTGGATGGGTCCCCCTTCAAAAGTCCCTTCAGGACCAACTTATTTTAACAGTCCAAGAGGGGCCTAGAAGTAAACGGTTTACATACAGAGCAATCTTAATCAAGATACCCAATCCTAGGACATATAATCAAAAGTCTGTGCAGGTCTTAGGGTAGCATCTTGTGTATGCACTGTCTGTACTTGCAAAAAACAGAGGCCCTTTCCTTCCCCACTTCAGTAATCTCAAGAACATTACACAACTGCATAAACCAGCTATTGCCAAGCTGGAGTACATGGCTGGTCATTTAGGGGTACATGGGGAAATAATTAATATTGGCAAAAAAGTTTTTTTTTTTCATTTCAAAAAAATCTCATGTTAAGCACTTTTACTGTCATAGGACATACTTCCCGTGTACCCGCGGTGGTGGTGCTGCAGTAGCATTGTCATCTCACAGTAAGACGTTGTCCGGTTCGATTCTCAGCTAGAGTGTCTTCTGCGTGGAGACATGCATGAATGGGTGTACCTTCGTTGAAGGTTGTGCATCAGAGCTGGTAACTTGGTACGTAAAAATCAACTACCAATCATTAGCGGACTGGCGTTCTGCTGTGGCAACCCCTAACCGGGAAAAGCCGAAAGACACAGACAGGACATACTTCCCGCACATGCATGGGAAGTCTGTCCTATGATAGTGAAAGTGCCAATGTATTTAGCAGCTATTCCCATATTTACTATTTGAAGAAAAAGGTTGTGCGTCTGTGCTGTGGGCCTGTGGCACGCAGGAAAACACTTTGTGAAAATGCTTACAGAGGGTTTGCACGTCTCAGGGAAAAAGAAACAACAAGAGGAAAGTAGAACACCTTAGCACCTCAGAATAGTATGATATTAAGCAAAAGAACAAAGCTAGCCCTAGTTAGTGTACTGAGAACAACTCTTTTGTAATCAGAACAGGCTTACACTAGAATACGTTACTTACACTTAGCAAGTCTCTTGGAATCTGGTCTAATACTGTGCTTTTTTTGCACTGTTACACTGTATCACTTTTTACCTAGTATTTGTGTACATATTTTATTCTTGTAATTTGTTATGAATTTGTTTTATGTAACTTTTAATGGTTGTACTTTTATTTTCAACTTTCTTATAACCATGTTAATCTGCCAAAATAATTCAGTATATATTTTATAGAAAATAAGCTATGGTTAATGAATGCTTGTTTAACTTGCAGTTTTGCCAGTGGCTTGGTTTACGGCTGAGAAGTCTTGTACCAGACCACCTACCACTTTATCTGGTTAACAAATTAAAATAAACTGGAAACATAAACATGGTGTAGAAGGAAAAGTTAAAAGCTTTAGAGAAATTAGTGAAATAAAAAAAAAGTATGTTTTGGACTTTTTGCTCTGCTGCCTGACAATCAGTCATTTTTCTATCTGCCAGTTGGAACATTTCATTCCCCCATTAGTGGGTTGGCTGAGAGCTTTTGCTGTATTGTCCCCAGAGATGAATTTAAGTGTCCACTGTTCAAAAGCAAGGAAAAAATAAATTTAAGATATGCTAGCTCTACTAAAAAAAGCCAAACCCGTAAGGGTTGGCTGAGAGGGGGCATCAGTCAGGCAGCTAACAGAGGTAGTTTCTGTTCCAGTATTATATGGGCACGATAACTGGGAAAATAACTGGACCTGGAGGGATGGTAGGTTAAAAAACGCTCCACTGAAGTTTAGTCTTCTGAATATTAGTACAGTGATGTGTAAAGTCGGTAACAGAAACAAACATATTACTTGTGAAGATTTTAATAAATCTGGATGCACCTTTGGTTGCTAAATGGTGTACAAATGGAACAGCCATAATTACGCTGTTACAAGGTTAGCTGTGATAACTGAATTTGGTATCTTTGATGTGTGGTCTTTTCCTTGCAAGTGAGAAGAGGGCTAAGGAAGATTTGATAGGTGCTAAGTAATGCTCTATCCTCCCTTTTTATTATTTTAGATGTTGGATTCTGCTTGGCACTTGAGGGACTGGTGTGGGGAGAACGATGGGTCCTTTCTATACTCGATTTCTAGTACTTGTTAAGACACACTTGATGCTTGGGTGTATGTTATGCACTTCCATATATCTGCAACTGCAACTTTCATATGGCAATTGTTAGATAAACATTTGAAATGTCGGGGCCTGTTAGACCGAGTTAGGAAACACGAAGACTGAATGGCTGAAAAATGGACTTGCATATACCAAGTCCAAGATGGCCATGTCTTGGAATATTCTCTTTTCTCCAAGATAGGTGATCTTCAAGATCTGCTTCCCCCCCCCCCCTAGGCTAGGTCTTTGTTTTTTTTTTTTTTGTTTTTTTCCAGCCTGTGGGCACATAGCATTTAGAGTGCCAGCATTTCAATTGGGAGCCCAATTGGAATAACAGTGCATTAGAGAGGGGAGACCTGTAAATCCTGTCATAGAGGATATATCTGTTCTTAAGGTTAGACATTTAAGAGAGATATATTTTAATAATTAAATTATTTTAATAAACTTTTGTTTGGTCAGTTTTCTAATGCCAGTCTCCTTCCTGAAAATGACAAAATGTATACAGCTGTAGTCAACCCTAGTGGGATTAGCAGGGACTGTCATACTTTCTTGGTGACAGGAGTTCTCTCGAGGAGCAAACACAGGTTTGCAAAACAAGTATGATCCTGTTTAATGGGTCTAAGACAGACGTTGTCAGTTGGTCTTGTTCTTTAGTAACTTGACAGCTGCTAAGAAATGGGGGAAGAGGGAGAGAAAAATTCTCTAAAGTGCAGTTGTCTGTCTTATTAAACATGGTGCCTGAAAATGTGAGGGTAAATACTGATACATGGGAAACTTGTTGCAACTAACCCCGCATGTTCCTTTAATTACAGACTGAATTGCTCCTGGATGTTTGAAACAAGTGTGTTTTTTGCTGTGTAGGCAAATGCAATTCAACTGATTAGTAGGGATCCAATGAAATGACAGTCTCTGAGCACACCATCCCCTTTTGTGTAGAGCTTTTCAAAACAAACCTTTTGTATCCCACTGGCCAGAGACATGTTTAATTTAAAATAATGGTGGAATGTTGAATGCCTTTCAGGGAACATGCACACGATCATGTATGCAGAATGCAAAAGTAATTAATACTATGTACGCACCATGCACTGTTTTACAGTGGCCACTGCTTTGCTTTAAGTTTGTGTCATAATATTTATATTTAACATATGAGGGGTACAATTTTACGGAAATGGACTGCCAAGAGGTACGCGAGTCAGAAAAGGTTGTGAAATGCTGGTATAGACAACTAATAGCAGCCAAGGTGATTTAACCTACAAGAAGAGGTGGAGGTATGAGATGGAAGAAAATGTTTTTTCTCTATTACTTAATGCGGGACGGGCAGCAAAATGAGAGAGGAAAATAAAAGGAGTAAGGTCTGAAGTAAAAAGAGTTTTAGAGAAAAGGACTGAATATGAGGAAAAACACTGATAAAGACTTTTTAGCTATGTAAATACTTTGAGAAGAACATTGTGCACTTATATGACCAATGACAGAAAAAAAAATTCTTTGACATTTGAGCTAGTTTGGAGAACCACTGAAGAACTTGACAGTGAAAATGACACTGGAGAGCTAGGTCAGAGTGGAGCATTATGGGAAAGGGGAGGAGCTTGAGTTGGTCAGAGTGCATATTGCTGAAGTGGTGAAAGGCACCTTCACTGATCAGTCCAGCTATTCCATTATATAGACAGAACCAGCTGAAATAATTTTACTTCTTTCTTTCCATTAACTTATTACACCCCACTATGCAGTAGTGCCACAACTGTAACAGAATACTACTATAACACAGCTAATAAAAACACACATTAAGAAAACAGGTATGCACATTTAAAGGCATCACAAGTCTACATCAACATCACAGAACAACAAATGTAGACGTGTTTGTGCATATATTATGTGTGCTTGTAAATACATGGAATATATGGGGAGTCTGCAGTATAATATAACAAATATCCACTACCTGGATATGGGAACTCATTTTGTTACAAGTGGCTTACACATTTTAATTTTTTTTTTTGCTTAGGGGGTAGCTTTAATCTTCTTAACAGCTGAAGGTCAAAGGCACAGTAAGTGAAGGTTCAGAGGATTACATTATATATAATGTCGAGGTAAGAATGCACGCATATGAAAAATTCGAACTACAGATGTTCGAATGTTTTATACGAGTGCATTCTCAATTCTTGAACGTTTATATTAGTGAATGTACTGTGCATTCGCTAATATAAATGTGAAGAACACAGAGAATGCGGTACAGTGAGGTTACGGAAATTCATCCCTTTCCTCACTGTAGTGCAATCTCGGAGTTGGAATATTTAGTTAGCAGGGGGTGTAAAAATGGGATGTTGTTTTTTGGAGTATGGGACTTCACGGGAGGGATGGCATATTTGGTAATTTGCAGTAAAATGTCAAATTTGACTTTTGCGGCAATTACTGACGGTTTTTGACTTTCAGAACAGTCGGAATCATTTAGATTCGACAATAAATGTCGACATTTAATTACAAATTTATTTTTATTTTCATAACTGTAATAGTAAACCATATATATATATATATATATATATATATATATATATATATATATATATATGTATAATTTTATTTTTTTTTTGTTGTTTTACTTTCTGTATGGGATCTGTAGGTTCAGGTTGGTTGAGCGTCTGAATGAGTTTAGGATGTGGAAATGGAGTCAGCAGTAGGTCTTGGGCTTTGTGGTTAACTTTGAAAGTGCCCTTGGAGCCTGGAAGCACTTTTGTCTTTTTATTTATTTATTCTTCTCATGGGTTCACAGGTATAAATCATTGATAGACTAAAAAGCCAAGCCGTGCAACCCAACTCAATTGTGGCCCTATATGTCATGGGTGGTTATTAGGGGGAAACATGTTAATTAGAAAGTTTCTGAAGGTTATGTGAGGGAGTATATATTAATTTGGGCATAGTTACTGTCTACCTCTGTCTATCAGAGACATGGGAGCCAGACTCGGGGTGAATTATCGATTTCCCAAAGGTTATGCTTAAATAGAGTTATGGATGGACTTTGCTTCACATGGGTGGTGAGCCTGTTCCAGAGCTTGGGGATTCTCTGAGCCACATCTCCCTCGGCAACATGTTCCATTTATGTCACAAGTAAAATTTAAATCCTTAGATCTAGTGGTTTTGATGCTGTTTACTTTGCAGACCTGCAAAAGGTCCATCAGAGCTGGATTCAAGGATGCCTTGTATACCAGGCATAGACTGCCTCTCATTACCCAGTAGGAGACAGACTAGAATAAAGATAAAAGCTTTAATGTAATTCTTACATGACAATGTGTTTATACCCTGGATTCTCCTGGAAAGGACATATTTTGGGCATTCCAACTGTTGTTCTGGTTGGTCAGGTAACACAGGCATTATATTCAATGACTGGCTAAGGCTCTTGCCACCCCATAGTGCCTTTTTTAGGCAAAGTTCAAAGGACAAAACCATCACCGTAACAGGTACAAGCATGCAAATTCTGAAGGTAATGCTACTCAATGCTAGAAGTCTAAACCTCAAAATGCACTCTATCGAGGCACTCCTAAAAATGGAGAACATCGATATCTGTGCAGTAACTGAGACCTGGTTCAAGGCTCCTGAGAGCACCCCTGCAATACCAGGCTACAACTGTTACCACACTTTTCGACCACCAAACCAGGATCGAAACGCTAAAGGTGGAGGAGTGTCCATGTTCACCAAGGATATTCACACCACCAGGCAAGTTGCCCAACACAATGCGTCTGAAATTCTCCAGGTGCAACTAACACTAGGTTAAGACTGCAATCCAAACTGTAGCTTGCTACAGATCCCCCACCATTCCCCAAGATTCTCACTACACCTTTCTACACATGCTGGAAAATATTAAGATACAACCAAACACCCTAATACTGGGTGATTTCAACTACCCTGCCATTAACTGGGAAAACTACTCATGTACCAACACCTTTGCCCAACGGTTCTTGGAATTCATAAATTCCAATGCCCTGGATCAACTAATCCATAGTCCCACCAGGGGCTTCAATATCCTAGACCTGGTCATTACCAACATGGGAAATCGATGCTCCACAACTATGATCACCTCCTTGTTGGTCAGGTCTGACCATAAGCTAATCACCCTTAACACCCACATCCCACCCCCCCACCCCCCCCAGTAAGGAAACTTTCATAAAAAACTTCTCCAAAGCCAACTTCATGCTACTCAAGTCAGAAGTGATAAACTTCATGACACCCATGCAGACGGGAACTGAAAGTTCGACTGCTGAATCCTACACTAAGGCACTGTACGAGCACATCCACTCATGCATGAATCGTGCCATCCCAAATAGAACCAAGATGCTCTCCTCCAAAAAAAGGAGGCCAATCTGGTGGTCCCCTGCCATAAACAAACTTTACAACAGAAGGAAGAAACTGTTGCAGAAAAGAGGAAAATCCTAGGATGCAAAAAACTCCCTCAACAGCTTCAGTAAAAAGCTGAGATCCATCATAAAATCCTCCAAAGCTAGTTATGAAAATAAAATTGCCAAAGATTCCAAAGACAACCACAAGGCATTCTATAGTTATGTCAAGAATCTAAACGGCAATGCTCATATCTGCTCTGAGCTACAACAGAATGGCATTAAATATACTGACCCCAAGGATACTGCCAATATCCTAGCAGATCAGTTCAGTGCCAACTTCACCCCCTAAATGGCCCATCTCAATACCGGAAGATTGCCAAATTCCAGTAAATGGCCACACAGGTAAGAAAATGCACTCTCCAAAGCTAAGAATACAGCATCCATGGGACCGGAGGACATCCTGGGCTGTGTACTACATGAACTACAAAATGAACTGGCACCTCACCTAAGTGTCATGTTTAATCATAGCCTCACCTCAGGCTTCGTGACCACTGAGTGGCGCACAGCTACAGTTATCCCACTCCACAAGGGGGGATCCATCCTGGATCCTGGGAACTACCGCCCCATCAGTCTGACGAGCCTGATCTGCAAGGCCGTGGAACATATTATCATGGAAGTTATAAATAAAGACATTGGCAACCTTCAAACACTGGACCCCACCCAGTGTGGGTTCCTGAAGGGCCGATCTTGTCTCCTGAACCCGACTAACTTCGAATCAGTCTCCAGAGCCATGGACGAGGGTAAGGTGGTCCACACAGCCTATCTGGACCTCGCCAAGGCCTTTGACACCATCCCCCACTCTGGAATCAGACTTACTAAGCTGGGCATTAATCCCTACGTCACTCGATGGGTTGCCAACTGGCTTGCTGACAGAACCCACACTGTAAAGGTAGCCGACTCTAAATCCAGCTCCAGACAAGTGACAAGTGGAGTACCTCAGGGTTCAGTCCTGGGACTGCTCTAGTTTGGCATCTAAGTCTCTGAAGTACAGGCCAACACCAAGGGACTCTGGCTAACAAAAGTACAGTTTTGTACCTACCATAAATGTAGATGTTCGAAGATCCACATTGCTGCAGTCCTTACACTTGGGTAGTCCGCTGTCCTCGGTCGGCCCGAATATCAAAGTATAAGGCTGACGTCGGTCAAGGCGCATTTGACTGACATCAGGACGTCAGGGTACAAATGCGCATGACCGACGTCATATCCTCAGTCTTTTCTTGCCCCAGATGTCAGAAGACCCTAAAAATAAAGGTCAAAACCAAAAGACAGCAAACAAACAACCAACCATCCTAGCACTAAAAATATGTACAATATATACAATATACATTATACTGACAACCCAACCCACACAACCGCCTCTAACTACAGAGGGGAAGGAGGGAGGTAATTGGACTGCAGCAATGTGGATCTTGAACATCTACATTTATGGTAGGTACAAAACTGTACTATGTTCTTCATCTCACATTGCTGCAGTCCTTACACTTGGGTAGAATCCCAAAGCAGAGGTAAGGGAGGATGGTCAAACTATAAGGAAGCAGGAGCTGCCAAAATGCCCTGCAAAACAGCAGTGGCAAAACCAGCCCTGGATTTAGAGTAAAGTGGTAGGTGATAATGCCTAGAGAAAGTATGCACTGAACTCCAAGTAGCTGCCTCCAAAATATCCTTGGTTGCCACCCCCCTCAAAAAAGCTGTCGAATTGGCAGTAGCCCTAGTGGAATGAGGCCTAATCCCAGCTGGAATCTCCTTGCCATGATGGGAATAACAGAAAGCAATGCAAAACCCAATCCACTTAGAAATAGTTTGTTTTGACACAGGCTTGCCCTGAGAACTCAAAGCAAAAGAAACAAATAACTGCTGAGACTGCCTGAACCCTTTAGTTCTGTCCAAATAATATCGCAACTGCCTGTGTACATCTAAAGTGTGCAAAATCTTTTCCCCTTTATTTTGGGGATTTGCATAAAAAGTAGGCAAATGAATAGTTTGGTTTAAAGCCACACTAGAAACCACTTTAGGCATAAAGGAAGGATTAGTGCGTAAAGATACCCTATCCTTATGGAAAATTAAGAAAGGCTCAACCGCCATAAGGGCCTGCAACTCAGAAACCCTTCTTGCAGAGGTAATAGCCAACAGAAAAGCAGTCTTCCATGATAAAAACTTTAATTCAGTAGTAGCTGCAGGCTCAAAAGGTTGTAGAGTGAGTTTCTCCAACACAAAATTGAGATCCCAAGCATGAGTAGGAGCTCTTCGTGGGGGTCTTATATTCTTTGCCCCTCTAAGAAATTGCTTGAACAAAGGATGAGAAAACAATGGTGGGTCACAATCATAGTGAGCCGAAATTGCTGCAGCATGAACCTTAATAGAAGAGAAGGACAAACCTTTGTCCAGTAACTCAGTAAGAAATTGAAGAGCCACACTTAAATTAGGCTCAGAAACATCAAAATCCTTTGCTGCACTCCAAAATAAAAATCTCTTCCATTTATCTGCGTACACTTTCCTTGTACTAGGCCTTCTAGCTTCCAAAATAACATTCAAAACTTGCTGTGGAAGTGGAGGGCCACTATGGTTCAAAACAGAATATGCCAGGCTGTTAGGTGCAGAGAGTGAAGCTTGACATTGAGCAAATGACTGTCCTCCTGAGACAACAGGTGTGGAATCGAAGGCAAATGCCATGGAGGCTTCCGTACCAGGCTTCTCAGTAATGGGTACCAATGCTGTCGAGGCCAATCTGGAGCTATCAAAATCATCCTTGGCTTGTCTTGTCTGGCCTTCAGTAGTACCTTTGGGAGGAGAGGCAGAGGCGGAAAGGCATACACATGAAGATTGCTCCAATTGAAAGAAAGAGCATCCACTTTCCAAGCTGTGGGATGAAACCTTTTGTGCAAAACTTTGGCAGCTGGTGGTTTAGTGGAGAAGCGAACAGATCTATGTCTGGAGTTCCCCATGACACTGTCAATTTCTGAAATACATGAGGATCCAATTTCCACTCCTGGGGATCCATAATTTGTCTGCTCAACACATCTGCTAAGGAGTTCTGTGCTCCCGGCAGAAACCTTGCCTGAAGATTTAGCTGTAAACTGAGAGCAGTCTCCCACAAAATCATTGTTTGCCTGCATAGAGGATAAGAATGTGTTCCGCCTTGCTTGTTGATGTACCACATGACAGTTGTGTTGTCTGTTAGAATCAACACCTGCCCTGGAAGAAGTAAATCCTTGAAAGCTATTAATGCAAACTGGACTGCTAACATCTCTTTCAAGTTGATATGTAGATGTTGTAGTCTGGCAGGCCACTTGTCTTGTATCCACTTTCCATTCAGATGAGCTCCCCAAGCTTTGTCTGAGGCATCTGTCGTTAGAATCTGACTTGCCTCTGGCCGGGTCACAGAGAGTCCCTTGTTTAGGTGACATTCCTGAGCCCACCACAACAATTCCTTTTGAATGCAAGGTATTATTTGAATGACAGTGTCCAAATCCTGGCAGTGCTGTGTCCATACATTTTTGAGATACCATTGTAGCTTCCTCATATGCAGTTTGGCAATGGGAAGCACCAGAATACAAGATGCCATGAACCCCAAGGCTTGAAGGACTGTCCTTGCAGTCAGCCTGGACTGATGAGACAACTGATGAAAGTAAAGGGAAAGATTCTTTTGTTTGTCCGGGGTCAAAAAGGCCATCTGGGATGCTGTATTCAGTCTCACACCCAGAAAGCACATGTCCTGAGAGGGTACTAGACTGGACTTTATTTCATTCACAGAATACCCCAGGCATCTTAGCACTGCTATCACATAATCCAAATGATGAAGAAGCTCGTCCCTTTCTTGAGCCAGAATCAGGCAATCGTCCAAATAAGGATAGATCTGTATTCCTTTTAACCTGAGAAAAGCTATCACTGGAGCCAGAACTTTCGTGAACACTCTGGGTGCAGTAGATAAGCCAAAGGGCAATGCAGAGAACTGATAATGAGAAGTCCCAGCTCGAAAACGCAGATACTTCCTGCAACTCAGTCTGATAGGAACATGAAGATAAGCCTCCTTGAGATCCAAAGTTACCATCCAATGATCTTTGCCCAGCAGAGGTAAAAGCTGCTGTAACGTCAACATTTTGAACTTGGGAATGTCCAGATAAGTGTTGAGGATAGATAAGTCCAAAATTGGTCTCCACGTGTTCCCTTTCTTTGGTACTAGGAACAGGCAAGAATAAAATCCTAGGCCCACTTCTGGCATAGGGACCGGCTGTATGGCCCCTATTTGGAGTAACAGAGAAATTTGCTTGTGAGCCTCTATTCTTTGTTGAGGAGGAACGTCTGGCATGCCTTTGAAAGGAGGCAAGGTATGGAAATAAAACCTGTAACCGTGGTGTATGATATCCAATACCCATCTGTCTTGGGTAATTAAACTCCAATTTTCTTTGAAAAGTGCCAACCTTCCTCCCAAAGGTGCTGCCAGACGAGAAGGCTCTGGCAGCTGAAAAGGTAGGTCATTGGGTCTGTTTACGAAAGGACTGACCCCTGCCCTCACCGAAGACTGTGCAGGAGAACTCCCTGTTCTAGGCCTGAAAGAGCCCTGAGCTCTGCCCCTACCACGTCTAGATCTACCCCTAGACTGGGAATCATAAGAAGGATACGTCCACCCCTTAGTAGGCCAATTTCTACTAAACTTTGGAGGCTGAACCTGCAAAAATCTTTAACAGTCTGCATAGACTTAGCCTTGTCTTCCATTTTCTTTAAAACTGCCTCAACAGGAGAACCAAACAACACATCAGATTGTAAAGGAGCATCTAAAATCCTTGTTTTAACATGGTCAGATAAATTCTGATCCCTCAGCCAGGCGTGCCTGCGAAGAACTGACCCAGTGGCAGCCACCCTAGACGAGGCCTGTACAGCATCAAAACCACATTGCAAAGAATGCTTACCCACCTGTTCAGAAACATGTACTAAATCTTGTAACTCTTTACAATCAATACCTTCCGCCAGAGCATCAACCTTAGACTTCAATTGTGAAAGGAGATAGTTTTGGTATTTCAACATGTGAAACTGGCAATTCAAAGCCCTCATAGCTAGAGTGGAAGAAGTATAAACTTTCTTTCCCCATCTATCCAAGGCCCTGGCCTCTTTATCTGTAGGAACCGGATTCTTGACAACAGAAGCCTTAACACCTTTAGGCCCCTGACTAACAGTTTCTGGGTCTGCCCTAGGACTCTTAAAAAGATACTTATGAGCTTCAGGCACCCTGTAATACCTATCCGGTTTAACAGGAGCAGGAGGCAAAGAATCAGGATTAAGAGAAGCCTCTGTAAAAACATCTTCCACCACATCCAAAACAGGAGGTATAGCCAAAGGCCTATGCTGGGGTAAAAACAAAAATTCCCTAAGCCTTTCCTGGAATCAGAGAAGTCCTGACCTTCCCACTTAAAATGCTCCCTCATGGAATGAAGAGTTTCTGAAAAAGAAAAATCCTCAGGAGGAGAAGCAGAAGGAGTAGAATCATCCACATCAGAGTCAGAATAAGGAGAATACTCCTGCAAGTCTTCAGCCGAAGACTCTGAAACATCCGAAGCCTGCTCAAAACTCCCTAGCTCAGGCTCCACCCTAGGTCTCTTATCAGGAGGGGGCAAAGAACCCCTAATCAAAGTAATCAAATCTTCCGCCATTTTAAGCATATGCTTCTTGGGCACAGTTCCTGAAGAACTAGGGGTGACACCAACTGAAGTTAAACCTGGCCTGCCTCTGGGAGAAGCCTTGGAAACAGAAGGAGAGGGCCTAACCGCCCTAGGAAGGGAGGGGAGTATAGTAACCTGAGAAGCCCCATCAGCCTGACCTGCCTCCTGAGAGGCCACATCCTGCAATAACAAAGTCTCTCCCTGGGATCCCAAAGAAACCTCCGTGGAACCACCGCTCCACCGACACCTCTAAAGAACCGGCGTCCGCGGACGGTTCTTCTAGCCTAGGCTTAACTGCTTTGTCCTTGCGCTTCTTCGAAGAAGCGGGCGCCGGAGCATCCAGCGGCATTTTATAATTGCACCGCTTCCAAGACTAACCTGGCACAATCTAACCTTCTCTTTATAGTGCGCTTATTGAATCTAGCACAAGAGCGACACCCAACAATGTCGTGCTCAGGCCCTAAACAAGGAATACACAAAGTATGATAGTCTCTATGCGGTATCTGTTTCCCACAAGAAATACAATTATTCACTTTTTCTGACATCCGGTAAACCACTGAGGCAAGAAAAAACTAAAATATTCCCCAACGGGGTACTTAGCCAACTTTGACTCGGTCTGAAACTCCGAAATCGAAAAATTTCAGAACGCCAACCGGCACTTGCAATGCTGCTTCTGCATCGGACCATGCGGCAAAAAAGACTGAGGATATGACGTCGGTCATGCGCATTTGTACCCTGACGTCCTGATGTCAGTCAAATGCGCCTTGACCGACGTCAGCCTTATACTTTGATATTCGGGCCGACCGAGGACAGCGGACTACCCAAGTGTAAGGACTGCAGCAATGTGAGATGAAGAACATCTGCAGATGACTGCAAACTGGGAGCCATTACTGAATCCCCAAAAGGGCCTTACAGAAACAGATGCTTGGTGCCAGAGCCATGGGCTCAAGCTCAATGCCAAGAAATTTATAGTTATCCCCTTTGGGAAAAAACATGTACCCATGAACTACCACATAGGTGGCAGTACACTAAACACAGGAAGTGTGATAAGAGACAACCGTCAGGAAATCCTTCTATGTGGCACACCTCATCACTAAGGGCTTTTCATCCAGAAGAAAGGAGGTCATTGTCCCACTGTACTCATCCCTCACTAGACCCATTATAGAATACAACGCCCCATTTGGTATGTACCTCTCAAGACATCTGCAACAACTGGAAAGGTCACAGAAATACCTCACGAAAAGAATCACAGGCCTAAAGCAGATGCCCTATGCTGACCACCTTAAAAAACTCCAGTTATACTCTGTCGCATATCGTCTACTCAGAGGCGATCCTTTTTTAACATACAAGGCCATGTCAAACCCAGAGCTGTTGGACATGCTACACTTAAAGAAATACCAATCCCTCAGACACACACGTTCC
The DNA here is from genome assembly GCF_019279795.1 of Protopterus annectens. Classification (NCBI taxonomy): domain Eukaryota; kingdom Metazoa; phylum Chordata; order Ceratodontiformes; family Protopteridae; genus Protopterus; species Protopterus annectens. The sequence goes on along the minus strand of NC_056747.1, from coordinate 10,273,177 downwards.
AGGGCTCTAAACCTCGTCATCACAATAAAAAAAACACGCTGAAGGGATAGGTTCCTAACCCAGAAACTCCCCAACTCTGGAATAGACTGTCCATACATGTCAAGCAGAGCGCCTCTTTGGCCCTCTTCAAAAGGAATCTTGATGATTGGATGGGAAAAAGGAAATTCACCCCGGGGATCACGTCAGTAGCCCTGCTAGACAGGGGTCCAGGGAAGTAAATAGTGTGGGAAGAAACAGCTAGGTAATTGTTATGGCTAGGCTTGTATAAGCCCTAGGGCTGATAGCCTAGTACCAACCTATGAACCTATGACTGGTCTGATATGGGCTGAGAAAAGTAATGCTATAACTTCTTTGGACCTGGATACAATGCCCTTACTTATATGTTGGGTGACACAGAATGATTCTCTTATTACCTTGGCCACATGCTGGTAAAAGATCAGACTACTGTCTACATATACTCCCAGATCCCTGATTACTGGGTCAACTCTCAGAGGTGGCTTATCAATGTAGTAATTAGCCTGGCTAGACATTTCTGCAAAAGACACTATAATGCATTTCCTGACAATGAGTTTTAATTAGTGATTTTGGCACCAGTTATTTGTCTGTGTTGTACTCTTGTAAGATGAGCCCCATGAGGAATCTCCCTGATGTTCCATCCACTCAGAGGGAGAATGCCATTCTAGAGGTTGAAAAACTTCTAGAAAAAAAGTCATCCAGAAGGCCTCGACTGAACAACAAGGATGTGGAACCTACTCGTGCTTCTCTTGTGGTGCCAAAGATGACAGGGACGTGCGAATGATTCTACAACAAGGATGTGGAACCTTCTCATGCTTCTCTTCTGGTGCCAAAGACGACAGCGACCTGCGAATGATTCTACAACAAGGATGTGGAACCTACTCGTGCTTCTCTTCTGGTGCCAAAGACGACAGGGACCTGCGAATAATTCTACAACAAGGATGTGGAACCCACTCGTGCTTCTCTTCTGGTGCCAAAGATGACAGGGACCTGCAAATGATTCTACAAGAAGGATGTGGAACCTACTCGTGCTTCTCTTCTGGTGCCAAAGACGACAGGGACATGCAAATGATTCTACAACAAGGATGTGGAACCTACTCGTGCTTCTCTTCTGGTGCCAAAGACGACAGGGACCTGCGAATGATTCTACAACAAGGATGTGGAACCTACTCGTGCTTCTCTTCTGGTGCCAAAGACGACAGGGACATGCAAATGATTCTACAACAAGGATGTGGAACCTACTCGTGCTTCTCTTCTGGTGCCAAAGACGACAGGGACCTGCGAATGATTCTAGATTGAAGCAATCTGAACTTATTCATCAAGAAGTTGAAGTTCCGCATGGTTATGGTTCAGTCCATATTGACACTACTATGCAAGGATGACTGGATGTGCTTTATAGATCTCCAGAACTTGTACTACCATATCAAAACAGAGAGGTGCTCCAGCAGACACTTGACCTTCCAGTTTGAAGCCAATCATTATTAATTCATAGCACTGCCCTTTTGGGCTCACCACTGCCCCCCAGGTGTTCACCAAATACATGGCAGTGATAGCAGCTCACCTGTGACTGCAAGACGATTGGCTCCTGATGGTACCCAAAAGGCATCAGCTTCGTTGAGCCACTCAATACTTGCTACACATTTTCAATTGTCTAGGAATCACAGTGAACCTGGCAAAGTCAAAGATGTTAAATATAAAATAATTCCGCCACGTAGATAAAGCCAGAGTGCTAATAAATCAGATAAAATAAAACAAAATGTAAAGTAAATCAGCACCACAACACTAGATATGTAAAGAGCAGGAAATTAATTAAAACTTGCAACAGCAGGAAATGTATTAAAGGTATCAAGTGTTGTCGTGCCGGTTTACTTTAAGTCAAAGATGTCCCCAGTACAGGACACAGAGTTCACAGGAACACAAACTCAGTCAGATAAATAGCTGCCTTGCCTCCACAGCGGATAATATCTTTAAGACAAGAAGTCCATTTGTTACTGGAGATGCCAAAGCCACTTGCTCGCTTAGTTTTGAGGGCCCTAAGATACATGTCCGTTGCCATTCTCCTAGTTCCAATGCAAGGTTCTTCATGCAAGGACTGCAATGGACTCTAGCAGTCCAGTGGTCCACTCTGTATCATTCACTATCTAACCACATAAGACTAACTCCCATCTGCAAGCATCACCTCCAGTGCTGGATGCTTTCAAATGATTTCAATCTTGGCAGACCTTTTTCTCTTCCCCATCTGATAGCCACTGTGACCACATATGCTTCCCTGTTGGGGTGTGAGGGGGAGCATTATCAAAGAAGACTGGTCCAAGGTATATGGTCCACAACAGAGACCAAATGGCATATAAATGTCCTGGAGATGAGGGCAGTTCTTTTATCGTTGCAAGCCTTTTCATGGCTGACTCCCTCTGGAAATGACTGCAATTCAAATAGACATGTCAGTAGTCTGGTATATCAACAAGCGGGGAGGGGGGACCTGGTCATATCCATTGTGCGGGTCTATGTCATGTAATCGAACTTCCAGAAGTTCGAACACCAGAAGTTCGAACAGGGAAGTTCGAAAGTTGAAAATGTCGAAGTCGTGGAAATCCGAATGCTTTCCCAAGGAAAGAATTTGGTTGGCTGTTTCTGCGGCTTCAACATTTTCTCCACTGTGGTGTGGTTAAGGTAAGTGTGTGATTGTGACGGACGCTGGGGTTAGGGTGCGGGTAAGGTAAGTGTGCAATAGTGATGGACCTTAGGGTTAAGGTTAGTGCATAGATAGTTGTGTATGTAAGGTTTAGTGTAGGTTTATAAGGTTTTTGGTGTGCTTGTGTTGTGTGTGTTTTTCAGAACAGCAAATGTTTTCCCTAGGAAAAAATTCGCTGTTCTGAGGTTTTAATGTCATCACATTTCGAACTTCCAAGTTCGAACATAAGGTTTTCGAAATTTTGGAAGTTCGATTATGTGACAGACTCCATTATGTATGGAGGCCATGAGGGTGTAGGAATGGGTGATCTTTTCAAACTGCTTTCTCCTTGCAACACACATTCCTGGGAAGGCTAACATTCTGGTGGACAGACTAAATACATCTAACTTGAGTCCACATGAGTGGTCCCTGAATCAATCAGTAGCAAATCAGATATTCAGCCAATGGGGCCAACCCTGCTGCAATCTCCTTGCCTCTTCCCTAAACAAGTGCAACATGTAGTTTGTTCTGATTCCCCTAACCAGGGAGTCACCCAGGGATGCTCTAGTCCATGATTGGCCCCTGGGTCTTCTGTATGCTTACCTTCCTACCCCCCTGATCCCCAAAGTCCAACAGAAAGCCAGCAGGTTGAAGTGCACTTTGATCCTCATTGCCCCCTATTGGCCTCATCAAGTATGGTTCCCCTTCCTGCAGTCTCACAGCAAGTATCCCCCATGGATATTGGATCCCAGACTAGATTTGATTTCCTATCCATCCGAGTACCGAAGTTCCAATCTCAGATCCCCAAGGATAAATACTGGGTCAACTTCTAATGATTCTACAAAAGTCCAGGCTAGCTTTGCCGATTCGAGAAATTGTACTTGCTTCCCAAAAGCCTTCCACAAAAAAAGATTTACAGTAGCAAATGGAAGAGATTTTCAATTTGGGCATCAAAACAGAATACTGATCCCTTGTATATTCTATTTTGGATTGTTCCCAAGTTCTCTTTATCAAGATAAGACTAGTTTTTCCACCATACAGTTGGAACTAGTAGCAACTGCAAATTTTCATGCTGGGAAAGGCACTACCTTTTTGCCTACCCTTTCAATATCCAAGTTATGTGGAGCCTTTATGAAAGGGTTTTTCTACTTAAGCCTCCAATAAAAGATCTGTCTCCGCCTTGGGATTTCACCATTGTGCTTCAAGCCCTTACTCGTCAACTGTTTCAGCCTGTGAATTCCTGTGACATGGAATTTCTGTCTTGGAAAAATATTTTACTAGAGGCCATAACTTCAGCAAAGAGACCGTCTGAGCTACAAGCTGTATCATCCAAACTGCCTTACATTATGTTTTTCAAAGATAGGGTTTCCTTAAGAATGAATCCTACCTTTATGCCTAAAGTTACCAGAGAGACAAATGTTAACCAAGTAATTAATTTGCCAGTCTTTTTTCCCAGTCACTCAAACAAGGGTGGATATATGCTACATTTGCTGGATGTACATAAACAGTTACATTTCTATCTACATAGGATGAAGCAGCATAGAAAACCTGAGCAGATATTCATTTCCTTTTCACCTAGTCGACTAGGGGAGACAGTGTCCAAAATCACTCTAGCAAAGTGGATTACTGACTGTATTTCTACTATTTATGTCTTGAACAGCATGCAGCTTTCTCATCCCTCAAAAGCTCATTCTACCAGGGTCAAATCCACCTTGTCTGCTTTTTCAGCCAGAACCCCTATTGACAAAATTTGTGCAGCAGCAACTTGGTCCAAGTCTCATACATTTCTCATCCCTCAAAAGCTCATTCTACCAGGGTCAATGTCCACCTTGTCTGCTTTTTCAGCCAGAACCCCTATTGACAAAATTTGTGCAGCAGCAACTTGGTCCAAGTCTCATACATTTTTTTGTTTTTACAAATTGGATGTTGCATCTAGGAAGAGAGCATTCTTTAACCAGCAGTGCTCAGGCATATCCTTCCATGAGGACCACCTAGAATTTACATAGCTGAGGACTCCAACCCAAGAGTGAGGAAGAATGAGATAGACAACATCAGATTTAGAAGTTATCTACTTACCATAACTTGGCATGTGTGTTGTCCAATTCCATTCTCTTTCACGTCCTACCCACCCATCCATCCCCCAACCTAAACAGTTGAGTGTGTTCTAGAGGATGCAGGAACCCAGAGGTTGCTAGTTTGAGCTCCAGATTATGGTGATTATACATTAGTTTCTGTAGATTTATGTAAATAGGGCAGCAAACTCAATCTAAGGGGTTAGAGGAGAAGTGAGGCATTACGGAAGAGGGAGGAGCTCGAGGCTCACATCGTAAGTCTTGAGAAGCAGCCGAATCGGATCTGAGATCGGATCCAGAGACCCAAGAGTAAAGAAGAATGAAAAGTACAGTTTTGTACCTACCATAAATGTAGATGTCCGATAGGAATGCATCTGCAGTCCTTACAAATGGGTTGTCCTGTCGTCAGGCAGCCCTTCGGTCGGCCGGATTCCAAAGTCTGGGTCTGGCCTCGGCTGGTGTCGCACTTCACCCGACGTCATAGCTGCAGTTATTCGGGTATAAAGGCATCAGCCGACGCCATTTTCCTCAGTGTTTCTTGCCCCAGATGCCAGGTGCCCTCTTGGAAGGCTAAATTTGGATAAATGGCAATGATTCCAAATAGTAGAGAGCAAACACAAAAAATAAGCATGTATGTACATATATACAAACAAATACACCATAATAGATCCCCCCCAAGCTAGCTGAAGGCTGGCAAATACCCTAGGAGTACCTCAGAGGGGAAGGTGGGTGGGTAATCCTAACTGCAGATGCATTCGTATCGGACATCTACATTTATGGTAGGTACAAAACTGTACTATGTCCTTCAAGGATGCATCTGCAGTCCTTACAAATGGGTAGAATACCATAGCTAAACAAGGGGAGGAGGAAAGAGTAGTGATTATGGTGTAGCTAGGATCCCTTGCAAAACAGCAGTGGCAAAACCTGCTCGGGATCTAGAGTATAAAGGTAAATTGTAATGCTTGGCAAATGTATGCACGGAGGTCCAAGTAGCAGCCTCTATAATGTCCTTGGTAGCCATTCCTCGTAAGAAAGCTGTGGTAGTGGCTGTAGCCCTTGTGGAGTGAGGCCTGATGTTCTCTGGAGTTTTCTTTCCATGGTAGGAGTAACAAAATCTAATGCAATTTCCTATCCATTTGGAGATTGTCTGTTTTGAAATTGGTTTTCCTTCCTTTCCTGTGGCATATGCTACCAGAAGCTGGTCAGTTTTTCTATTGGACTTAGTCCTGTCCAGGTAGTAGCGTAACTGTCTGTGTACATCCAAGGTATGCAAAAGTCTTTCTCCCCTGTTCTGTGGGTTTGGGAAGAATGTAGGTAGGTGGATAGCCTGATTTAATGACACTCTGGATACCACCTTAGGCATAAATGTAGGATTTGTTCTCATGGACACTCTATCTTGATGGAAGATCAGGAAGGGGTGTACTGCCATTAATGCCTGTAGTTCAGAGACCCTTCTCGCTGAAGTTATTGCCAGCAGGAAAGCAGTCTTCCAAGATAAGTATTGTAATTCTGCTGTTGCTGCTGGCTCGAAAGGAGGAAGTGTCAATTTTTCTAGCACAAAGTTCAAGTCCCATGCTGGCAATGGTGGTTTCCTGGGAGGTTTTACATTTTTAATTCCTCTCAGAAACTGTCTGAGCAGGGGATGAGAGAAGACAGGAGGATCCAAGTTGTATTGTGCTGAAATAGCTGATGCATGTATCTTGATGGAAGAATAGGACAGGCCTGTGTGGAAGAGCTCTGCCAAGTACTCCAGGATGTTGGCCATGTTTACCAGAGTCACATCTTCTCCCTTTGCAGTACTCCAAATGAGATATCTTTTCCATTTTGCTGCATAATTCTTTCTTGTTGAAGGTCTGCGAGCCTCCAGGATTATGTCTTTAACCCTTTGGGATAAGTTTGGGTTAATTGCTGTTATGTAATGTTCCAGGCAAGTTAGCTGCAGTGTTTTCAGGTTTGGATGCAGGATGTTGTAGTTGTTCTGTGTTAACAGTAATGGGATCAGGGGTAGTGTCCATATTTGTTCCTGAGACATGCTCCTCAGCAATGGGTACCAATGTTGTCTTGGCCAGTCTGGAGCTATCAGAATGATCCTTGGACGGTCCTCTTTGATCTTCAGAAGCACCTTGTGCATCAAAGGAAGTGGTGGAAATGTGTATGCTGTCAGGTTTTTCCAACTGAAAGATAGGGAGTCCACCATCCAAGCAAGTGGGTGGTACGTCCTTGTGCAGAATTTCTTTAGCTGGTGATTGAATGGGGATGCAAACAAGTCTATTTGTGGTAATCCCCATTCCCTTGTGATGGCTTTGAAGATGTCCGGATGAAGCATCCATTCGTGGGCATCTGTGGTTGTTCTGCTTAATATGTCTGCTAGAATGTTTTCTTTTCCCGGTACAAAAATTGCTTGTAACTGAATGTTGTAGCTCAGGGCCACATCCCATAGGTCCAGTGCCAGCCGGCATAGAGGATATGAATGGGTGCCTCCCTGTTTGTTGATGTACCACATAACTGTGGTGTTGTCTGTCCTTATCATCAACTGACCTTCTTGGAGAAATGGTCTGAATGACTGGATTGCCAATTTTACTGCCAGCATTTCCTTTAGATTTATGTGTAGGCAGCTGGTCTTGAGTCCATAAGCCTTGTATGCACTTGCCCTGCATGTGTGCTCCTAACCGAGGTCTGAGGCATCTGTCGTGATGGTTTGGCTTGGTTGGCTGTTGCAGAAGGGCAATCCTGTGTTTGATTGACAGGCCTGGGCCCACCATAGGAACTCTTGTTTCAGGCATGGGATTATTGGGATTTTGGTTTCTAGGCTGTGCTTGTGTTGGGACCACAAATTCCTTAGGTACCACTGTAGCTTTCTCATATGCAGTCTGGCATGAGGGACCAGAATTATGCAGGATGCCATGAAGCCTAGAGCTTGCAGTACTTTTCTTGCAGTTAGGTGGTTCTGCTTTGTTAATGCCAAGAAGTAGAGAGGTAGTTGCTCTTTCTTTTCTGCAGTTAGGAATGCTATTTGTTTTGATGTGTCCAGCTCTGCACCCAGAAAGGTTATTCTTTGGGATGGAATCAGCCTTGACTTTTTATATTGACTGTATATCCCAAGGCTTGCAGCAGGTAAATGACTCTTTGTAAGTCTTCTGCTAGCTTGCTTTTGTTGTCCGCTTGTATCAGGCAGTCGTCCAGGTAGGGATAAATTTGGATTCCCTGAAGTCTGCAATGAGCAATTACTGATGCCAGGCATTTCGTGAACACTCTGGGCGCAGTAGATAAGCCAAAGGGCAATGCTGAAAATTGATAATGCTCTGATCCTGCAAGAAATCTGAGGTATCTTCTGCAAATTGGTCTTATGGGGACGTGCAGGTATGCCTCCTTGAGATCTAGAGTTACCAGCCAAGACTCCTTGCCCAGCATGGGAAGAAGCTGCTGTAGGGTCAGCATTTTGAATTTTGGAACAATAAGGAATGTGTTTAAAGCGGACAGGTCTAGAATGGGTCTCCATTTGTTTTCTTTTCTTGGTACCAGGAAGAGTCTGGAGTAAAATCCTTTCCTTCCTCCATAGATGGTACCTTTTCCACAGCTCTCATTCTTAATAGCTGAGATATTTGTTTTAGAGCTTCTGTCCTTTGAGTAGGTGGTAGGTTTGGCATTCCTCTCTTTCCTGGTAGAGTATGGAAATGGAACCTGTAACCTTGGTCTATAGTTTGCAAAATCCATTTTTCCCTTGTGATGCAATGCCAGTTTTTTGAGAATAAGGTTAGTTTTCCGCCTAAGGGTGCTTCTAGTTGTTCCCTGGTAGGAGTTGCCACTGTCAAGTCACTGTGATTGAGTTGTTGTAGTGGTGGTGGCTGCGTCTGTGCCCGCTGGTTGTTACCTTGCCATTGGCGTCCCCTGTAGGCACCCCTGGATTGGTTTCTGCCTCTTGAACGGCTATTCCTGCCTCTCTGAGCCTTAGAGGAGTCCGGAAAGGACCAATTCTTGGAGGGCCAGTTCCTGCTAAACCTTGGAGGTTGAACCTGTAAGAAATCTTTCACCGTTTGTACAGATTTCGCCTTCTCTTCCATCTTTTTTAGCACCTGCTGAGCAGGGGAACCAAATAAATTGACCTTGTCCATGGGTGCATCCAAAAGCTTTGATTTGACATGGTCTGGTAATGCCTGTTCTTTCAACCATGCATGTCTCCTGATAACTGTGCCAGTCATGGCTGATCTAAAGGAAGCCTCCAGTGCATCATAGCCACATTTTAAAGAATGGTTACAAACCTGCTGTATGTTATGTACCATTTCCTGAACATATTTTTTATCTAAAGATTCTTCACAGGAAAGCTTTTTAGTTAACTGGTCAAGCATAAACTCTTGATATTGAATCATATGAAACTGGCAGTTCAAAGCCCTAGCTGACAAAGTAGCAGAAGTGTAAACTTTTTTACCCCACCTCTCTAAGGACCTGGATTCCCTTTCAGAGGGGAGGGGGTTTTTAGTAGAAGTAGCAGCTACAGCTTTAGGGCCCTGGGCGATGGTCTCTGGATCTGCAAAAGGAGCCTTGTATAAATGGTGATGAGTGTCCGGGACCCTGTAGAACCTATCGGGCTTAGCAGGAGCCGGAGGTAATGAATCAGGAGCAGTGCAAGCATCATTAAATGCATCATCTACAACAGAAAGAACTGGAGGTATAGCTAAAGGCCTATGTTGTGGCAAATGTAGAAAGGTTCTAAGCCTTTTTCCGGAGTCTGAGAAATCTTGGCCCTGCCACTGAAATTGTTCCCTCATAGCATGCAAGGTTTCCCCAAAGGAAAATTCCTCAGGTGGAGAGGATGAAGGAATGGACTCTTCAGCATCAGAGTCTTCGTAAGGAGAATAAGAAGCCTCAGGAAGGTCTGTATGTTCTGATTCATCAGAGGAAACATCAGTGGATACTGGTTCAGGGGGCTCTGCTCTAGGTCTCTTTTCTGGAGGTGGGAGAGAGGACCTATCTGGATGAGGCTGGGATCCACGAATTAAAGAAATTAAATCCTCAGCCAAAGATAGCATATGAGAGCTAGTGCTGGGCCTGTGTGAGGGGGGTTTGGCAGGCACAGATTTTGAAGCTTTGGCTGCTTTAGCCCTGGCAAAGGCCTTAATAGACATGGCTGCAGGAGGCCTAGCAGCTCCACGTGCAGGGGTTGAAATATCCAGGGGAATTGTGTCTGATAATTCCTGAGAAACCGCAACAGAAGGCTGGATTTCAGAAGCAGATTCTACCAGGTTAGAGGAGGCCTCGGTAGAAGGCATGGTTTCGGCTGGAGAAAGAACCGCTTGCTCGGTTTCGGCCGAAACCGAGACACTCGCGGTTTGCTTAATCGCGGTTTCGGCCGAGACCGCGGACCGCGAGTGTCGGTCCTTTTCTTTTCGTTTTTTGGAAATTTGCGTTGTCGGAGGATCCGACGGCATAATGTAGGCAAAATCAGAGCCGAAAATTTGTTCAGCAAACTCCGACCGACGTCTAAGCGTCCGTCGGTTAAAAGAAGCACAGGCTAGACAAGCTGCTACGTCGTGGTCTGGGCCTAAGCAATGTATACAGTAGGAGTAGAAATCTTTATGAGGTATTTGTTTCCCACAAGATAAACAGTTATTCACTTTCTCTGACATCGGCTGAGGCAAGAAAGAGTCCCCAATGGGGTACTTAGCTTTTTAGAAGTCTTTGAAGTAGTATTCGGTAGTAGTAATCTCTGGATCTGACCGACCGGCACTTGCGAACAGCTTCTGCTTCGGGCGCCACGCGGCAAGAAAGACTGAGGAAAATGGCGTCGGCTGATGCCTTTATACCCGAATAACTGCAGCTATGACGTCGGGTGAAGTGCGACACCAGCCGAGGCCAGACCCAGACATTGGAATCCGGCCGACCGAAGGGCTGCCTGACGACAGGACAACCCATTTGTAAGGACTGCAGATGCATCCTTGAAGGACATCTGGATGACATAGATGCCAAGTTATGGTAAGTACATAACTTCTAATTTAATAAGTGCAAGTCTCCAATCTTTAGGAATTTCTCCATATTTATAGGATCTTGTAAATAATAGATATAATGATAGTGTAAAATTCTTAAGTGTTCTCAGACCATTATTACCAATTCTTTCTTCTCCCTGTATTTTGTTTGGATCCAGGTTGCATAGTTCTTTTTCAATATAATCTAATTTGATTTTAATATCTGAGGTTACCCGGTGTCACTAGGACAGTTTATCACTGCTTGGCATAAGATTTTGTGAAGATATCTATAATCTGAGGTGCCTGAGAATAAACTGTAGAACCTACACACAGTTCATCAATGTGCATGTTTTTACTACTTCCACACCTTACATATTTATAACATGTTTTCCAATTATGCTCACTAACTTAAAATTTTCTTCAATTTTTTCTTGATCTTTTCTCACACTATGGTTAATCTGTCCAGTTTATTTCAGTTTTCAAAGTTGCAGTTTGACCTCTTTTCCATTTCTTACATTAGTTTTATTTAGCGACTGTTTGTTTCACTTCCATTGAACACATTACTCCAATTAATTTTACATAGCGACCATTTGTTTCACTTCCATTGAACACATTACTCCAATTAGTTTTATAGAGCGACTGTTTGTTTCACTTCCATTGAACAATCACTCCAATTAATTTTACATAGCGACTGTTTGTTTCACTTCTATTGAACACATTACTCCAATTTTACATAGCGACTGTTTCACTTCCATTGAACACATCACTCCAATTAGTTTTACATAGCAACTGTCTGTTTCACTTCCACTAAACACATTACTCCAATTAATTTTACATAGCAACTGTTTGTTCCACTTCCACTGAACACCTTACTCCAATTACTTTTACATAGCGACTATTTGTTTGTTTCACTTCCACTGAAAACATCACCCCAATTAGCTTTATAAAATTACCATTTTGCTTCCATATAATCTATTATCAATCTTCAGTTCATTGGTTTAGATTTCAGTTTGGTAGAATTATTTACCAATAAATTAAACTTTATAATGCCATGATCACTGCACATCAATGGCAATAAAACACGACATGAAGTAACAGTCATTTCCTTAGGAACACAAATGATATCTTGTATGTTCCGTTCCCTAGTAGACTTTTTTACAATCTGAAGCAATTGCTGTTCCTGAACATATGTTGTAAATAATTTCCTTACTAATGTGTTTGAATCAATATTCTTATGTTTTGTTTCTGGACAGACACCATTATTCCTCCCTCCTGTGTTTCATGCAAAAAAAAAATGCATGAATTCCTCTAGGTCATCAGCCTTTAACTTTGGTAGCCTATACTCTCCAAAAACTGTTACATGTTCCAGGGTTGTCTTTACTGTCAAAGTTACACAAGCTATAGTATTGGTGTTATCACTGAACATGTAATAATCCTCTATTTTTGCTCCTGGCAAGCATAACACTATTCAATGTTTATTATCTTCTATGCAAATCCAAGTATCAGCTCTGAATTTCCAATTACAAGAATGTCTTTTCTGACCAGATCTGAAGAATCTTCAACTTCTAATTCAATTATCTCTGCTCTATCAGTTTATTTATTTACTTTTTATTTATTTTACATTTGTTTACCAGGAAAGTCCGACTGGAACAAGATCCAATTACAGAGGAGACCCGGGGAGAAAAGCTCTATAACATAACAGTACAAATTCAATAAATGGTAAAACAATTTTTGTACAGAGGCATATATACAATCAGAGCTCCATGTCTTTATATGACAACACAATCCACGAATGAAAGAAAATGTCTATACAGTGGCATATATATACAATCAAGGAGATTTTTCGTACCTTAGTTTGATTTGAGCAAGCTTGGTATATAGACTGCAAAACTTTGAATTCCGTATTAGTAGTACAAAGCATAAAAATGAAGGAATGGAATCTGGAAAATAATGCTATTCGGGAGATATGTCATAGTGTGAGAAATAGTTTCTAGGATAGTAGTTCCTGATGGGGAGTATTTGAGTCGTACAGAATAGCTGAGGTAAGCAGTGAGGAGATGAGGTGCAGCAAGTTAGGAGGAGAGCCAAAAAGATTTTATGTGATACAGGGACAGAGCCATGATTGCAAGAGGTGTGACTTTAGTGATGTCTTGAAAAGTGAGATGGATGGTGCAGAGGAGATACTTTGGGGGAGGTTATTCCATTCCCTAGCAATGGTGTGGGAGAAAAGACTTTTCCTTGCAGTGTTACTGGCTTTGGTTAAGCAGAGCAGGGTTTGTTGGATGAACGTATAGGGCGAGTTGCAGAATATTGGTTTAGAAGTTGGTTTAGGGCTGGGGTTTTCAGAGGGTTCCTTATGTTGAAGGTGAGGACTAATTGGTGATAGCTAATTAGCTGAGGGAGTTCTAATCACTGTAGTTGCTTCAGGGCAAGACAGTGATGACTTCTAAAAGTGGAGTTGTTAGCAAATTTTGCAATTTTATTGTAACATGACTCTAGTTTGTTTAGATCTGTTTTCCTGATATGAATTAGGACTGATGATACATACATTAGGGTAGACAAGAGGTGGGTTTGGGCTAAGGAGATTCTAACTTGGTCCGATAGGAACTGTTTGTGTTTGTATATGGTTCCTAGTTTCTTATGTACCTTTGTGATGGTTTGTGAGATATGGACATTAAAGTTTAGATTGTTATCTATTTCAACCCCAAGCAGCTTAGTGTGAGGGGAGGGGAAGATTGTGGTCCCGTTTTTGGAGGTGATAATGAAGGTAGGAGGTGTGGATTTGGATTTACTGAGGGAAAAAAGGAGTAATTTGGTCTTGCTGGGGATTAGTATGAGTTGAATATTGGTAATCCATTGTTCCACGGAGCAGAAGGATTCTTGGGTAAGTTTTTGAAGAGTGGTTATGGATGGGGCTGAGCAGACTAGGGTGGAGTCATCTGTGTACTGTATAAGTGATGCATGCAGGGTGGAAGTATGTAGTTTGTTAGTAAAAATGGTGAATAGTAGAGGACCCAGTATTGATCCTTGTGGGATGCCTATAGTAGTTGGTAAGAGAGGAGATAGTGTACTTTGTCAATTAACTGATTGTTTTCTGTCAGACAGATAGCTTCTAAACCATGAAGTAGTAGATGGGGCGAAGGATAAGGTTGACAGAGTGTCTAACAGTAGGTTGTGGGAGACCATATCAAATGCTTTTGATAGATCTAGGAATAAGGCTGAGACAAATTTGTTGTCGTTTCTTAGATGGTTAATGTGATTGGTAAAGGAGAGTAGAGCAGTGGTTGTGCTATGGCTTGGGCAGAAACCATGCTGTGTGGGGGAGAGGAGGTTATGAGGATAAGAAGTGCATTACTTGGGTGTGTATACATTTCTCCAGAAGCTTAGAAAAGGGGGACAAGATAGCAATTGGCCGGTAGTTTGACAGTTCATAGGAGTTTCCGCCTTTCTGAAGGGGAATTATATATGACACTTTCCATAGATGGGGTATGTAGGTTTCTTGTATAGAGCGGTTTATAAGAATTGAGACAGAGTAGGCTAGTAATTCTGCAGCTAATTTTAGAAAATTTGTGGGTAAACCATCTGCTGCGAGTGTGGTGGGTTTTAGTTTAGAGAGTAGCTTTTTAACTGAAGAGGTTGGTACAGGTGAGAGTGTGAAGGTGGGTATATAAGTTTGTTCTACAGTTGGGGTGGTTTTAGTGTTCTTGGTGGATAGATTCTCTGAAGTGATGGTTGAATTCTGAAGCTATGCTATCAGTTGTTGGGAGATGGGGTGGTGGTTTTGCCTAGTTTTAGAAGGGTATTGATGGCCTGCCAGAACTTTTGGGGGTTTCTAGAGTGCTTGTTTTGGATGTCTAAGAAGTAGTTTTTTTTTATCTACTTTTGTTTAAGTTTTGGCCTTATTTCGTAGTTCTTGAAATTTCTGTCTGTCTTGGATAGTGTTATTCTTTTTCCAGTTTTTCCAGGCATTGTCTCTGGCTTTTATTTAGGCTTTTGTTGTCCTATTTAGCCATGGGGCATAGTTAACTTTAGTCCTGATTTTCCTGATGGGAGCTAGTATATTTAGAACAGACATAAAAGTAGTATTAATAAAATCAACTGCGTGGTGTAAAGGTAGAGTTTTTAGTGGATTCCAGGCCTGTTGCTGGCGCACACTGCCAAGAGTTTGCGGATTGACTGTGCTCGTCCCTAGTCTCCTTGAATAGCATGGGTTTGGGTATTTTTGCCTGTTCACAAAGGAGGAATGTGGGGCTATTAACTAGTGTCCAATCTAGAATGGAGGTTCTATTAGATTTTTTGTCTACTCTGGTGGGTTCTTGGATTAGTTGTGAGAATCCAAATAAGTTAATATGGTTTGAGGGGTTGTTGGAGTTGCAGGCTAGCCAGTCTAAGTTTAGGTCGACCAGCAGAATGGTTTCTTGGGAAAGATTGATTGTGGCCCATTGTCGTATCTCTTCTATTATAGGTGAGTTATTTCCTGGAGGAATATAAGTACAGAGGTTGTTTAATATCTTTTTGTTTTTAAGGAACATAACGGAGCCTAATGTCTCTGCATTCTGGAATTTGGGAAGTGGGGTTTTTAGTGGCTGGAGGTTGAGTGTATTTTTAAATGAGATTGCAACTCCACCTCCCTTTTTGGTACCTCTATCTTGCCTTAGGATGTTATAGCCTGGGGGAAGAATTTCTTCATTTTGTGTGGCAGGTTTTAGTCAGGTCTCTGTAACGGTTAGTATGTCTGGGGAGTAGTGGGATATGAATGCGTGAAAGTCATGTAGTTTGTTGGATATGCTACGTGTGTTTACACTGATAATAAGTAGGTCTGACTTGTGCTTCTGGGACACGACTGGGTTGCTTGGACTTGGGTTGTATGCCCCCTGAGATTAGTAGCCATTTTCTGAGGAATAGTGTGAGTTTTATGGCATAGGCTATATCTATGTGTTTTCTGGGTACTGTTATCCTTTTGTGAGGTAGTGTGGTTGCTGTTTTGTGTACGTAGAGTAATGAGTTGTTAAATAGTGTGGAGCATATTACTATATTTGTGCAAGGTTATGTGTGTGTGGGTGTGCGTTCTGTGGTAGGTAGTGTTTGTTGGTATATTAGTGTGTAAGGATGTGGTGTAAGCTAAAGTGGTGAGCGTTACTAGTAGTAGTAGTAGTCCTAGTATGCCTTGCATGGTGTGGGTGGGGTGTACAGAGGAGGATGTTGTGATGTGGAAGTGGGAGTGGATCTGATGACTGAAGGATGATAATAGGCTGTTGTGGAGGGGGTGGGGATATATGGGCTATAAGTTTAGAAGCACTGGGGGTGGGAGTAAGGGGCAGAGAGGAGTGAGCCCAAAGGGCGAGCGGAGCGGGCTAGAGCACGATAACCTAAAGCTGCAGAAACCTATCAGTAACAGCAAGAGATTGACTGAGCAAGAAGGTAGCTTAGCCTAAAGATAAAGTAAGGTTACGATGCAATAATAATTAAATAATTAACCTGTGGTTAGCTTCCCCAGGAGGGAGTGGGAACTGTAGAATGGGGAGTATGCTTTAACTAAAAATTCCACCCAGCTATGGTAAGAAGGGTGGATTATTAGAGTATGTTCCTACTGTGTGGCCAACTTCATTACAGCTCTCCAAGTCAGAAGCTGAATGGAGCTCAGTGCTGCTGTGCTCACCTCACAGAGATGGTCACAAAGTAAGAGAAAATTGTTAAAAGCAAATTCAGTGACATTCACCTAATAATTACTTTTACTAGAAGGCTTGTGTGTACAAGTTGAGATTTCCCAGGGCAGATTTGAGCTTTAGCTGGATATTGCTTCAGAACCGAAGGCAGTGGTGGTGGTGGGGGGTGCAATCCCGAGGCTTGTGGATGGCCCGAGAAAACTAATAATTACTTCTACTGGAAGGCTTGTATTTACAAGTTGAGATTTCCCAGGGCTGATTTGAGCTTTAGCTGGAAACTGCTTCAGAATCGAAGACGGTGGTGGTGGGGTGCAATCCCGAGGCTTATAGCTGGCCCGAGCAGAAGTGAGCACAGACAGCAGACTAAGGGAAGCTCCTTCAGTTGTTACAAAGGAATGATCTTCATCACCATTAGTCTTACTAATCCCACTGTTTTCACGGCTTACTACATTTGCAAGCATATAATTCTCACCCAGCTTGTTTTTATTTATTTATTTATTTATTGTCGTTGGTTTACCAGGATAGTCCATTGGGCCTTAAAGAACCCGTTTTCAATGGAGTCCTGGGGAGAAAAGCTCCAACAGAATGTATTTTCAACATTTGACAGTAACAATTTTTGTACAGAGAGTTATTAATAATTCTATATACTAAAAAGTAGAACTAATCACATTCAGGAAAGCAATCATAACAGTTAATACAATAAGAAGAAGCCTACGAGTAATGAATAAATGTAAAACATTAAAACTGATTAGAGAACAAATTTCATAGCTACAGGTGTAGAGTAGAGCTAGTTATGTGGGGTGGGAACAAGAGCATTCCCACCGTGAGGCAAGATGAAGGTGGAGAGACTTTTTGAAGGCAGAGTGGTTAGAGGTGGTGCGGATGAGTGGTGGTAGGGAGTTCCACAGGCGAGCGAGGCTGAAGGAAAGAAGGTTTTTGCCTGGGGGATGAGTTGGTTTGTGTACTTTGAGTAGATTTTGATTATTTGACCTTAGAACTCTGTTAGGTTGGTGCATAGTAAAGGCAGAGGAAAGAGGTTTTGTATATCTACAGCGTACAAAGCAGTGCCCTTTTTAGTATGTTATCCTCTTTGCTCTACATTTATCAATTTGCTTCCTTCCTCATTTTTTCTTGTGAACTTTTTCCTTTCTTTATTTTATTCTTGTGAACTTTTTTCTTTCTTTATTTTATTCTATACATTTTGAATTCTTACACTGCAGTATTTATTACATTAGGGATCCCTGCCAAGGGTGGCCTGACGTCCAGCAAGTATACCATAATCTTCAGGTTTCTTTAAGGTAAGCCGTACATCACATATATGCTCCTCATGTACCATACAGCATAAAGGTAACGCTACCCCAGTAGGAATGCCAGTCCAAGGAAAGAGAGGTACATCTAGAAAAGAAATGGATCAGGGGGTGAAGGACGGGAGTGAATACTGCAACAGTAAAGAGAAGAACATCTACCATTATGGCAAGATTCTACATAACTGTACAATGTCCTTCCATATTACTGTTGCAGTATTCAGTACATTAGGGAGAGTGAAGAGATTCTACATAACTGTACAATGTCCTTCCATATTACTGTTGCAGTATTCCTTACAATAGGGAGAGTGAAAAGATTTTACATAACTGTACTATGTCCTTCCATATTACTGTTGCAGTATTCATTACATTAGGGAGAGTGAATAGATTCTACATAACTGTACTATGTCCTTCCATATCACTGTTACAGTATTCAGTACAACAGGGAGAGTGAAGAGATTCTACATAACTGTACTATGTCCTTCCATATTACTGTTGCAGTATTCAGTACATTAGTGAGAGTGAATAGATTCTACATAACTGTACAATGTCCTTCCATATTACTGTTGCAGTATTCAGTACATTAGGGAGAGTGAAGAGATTCTACATAACTGTACAATGTCCTTCCATATTACTGTTGCAGTATTCAGTACATTAGGGAGAGTGAAGAGATTCTACATAACTGTACAATGTCCTTCCATATTACTGTTGTAGTATCAGTACATTAAGGAGAGTGAAGAGATTCTACATAACTGTACTATGTCCTTCCATATTACTGTTGCAGTATTTAGTACATTAGGGAGAGTGAAGAGATTCTACATAACTGTACAATGTCCTTCCATATTACTGTTGTAGTATCATTACATTAAGGAGAGTGAAGAGATTCTACATAACTGTACTGTGTCCTTCCATATTACTGTTGCAGTATTCAGTACATTAGGGAGAGTGAAGAGATTCTACATAACTGTACAATGTCCTTCCATATTACTGTTGCAGTATTCAGTACATTAGGGAGAGTGAAGAGATTCTACATAACTGTACAATGTCCTTCCATATTGCTGTTACAGTACTCAGTACATTAGGGAGAGTGAAGAGAGTCTACATAACTGTACAATGTCCTTCCATATTACTGTTACAGTATTCAGTACATTAGGGAGAGAGAAGAGATTCTACATAACTGTACAATGTCCTTCCATATCACTGTTGCAGTATTATTACAATAGGGAGAGTGAAGAGATTCTACATAACTGTACTGTGTCCTTCCATATTACTGTTGCAGTATTCAGTACATTAGGGAGAGTGAAGAGATTCTACATAACTGTACAATGTCCTTCCATATTACTGTTGTAGTATCAGTACATTAGGGAGAGTGAAGAGATTCTACATAACTGTACTATGTCCTTCCATATTACTGTTGCAGTATTCAGTACATTAGGGAGAGTGAAGAGATTCTACATAACTGTAAGATGTCCTTCCATATTACTGTTACAGTATTCAGTACATTAGGGAGAGTGAAGAGATTCTACATAACTGTACAATGTCCTTCCATATTACTGCTGCTGTATCAGTACATTAGGGAGAGTGAAGAGATTCTACATAACTGTACTGTGTCCTTCCATATTACTGTTGCAGTATTCATTACATTAGGGAGAGTGAAGAGATTCTACATAACTGTACAATGTCCTTCCATATTACTGTTGCAGTATTCAGTACATTAGGGAGAGTGAAGAGATTCTACATAACTGTACAATGTCCTTCCATATTACTGTTGCAGTATTCAGTACATTAGGGAGAGTGAAGAGATTCTACATAACTGTGCAATGTCCTTCCATATTACTGTTGTGGTATCAGTACATTAGGGAGAGTGAAGAGATTCTACATAACTGTACTATGTCCTTCCATATTACTGTTGCAGTATTCAGTACATTAGGGAGACTGAAGAGATTCTACATAACTGTACAATGTCCTTCCATATTGCTGTTACAGTACTCAGTACATTAGGGAGAGTGAAGAGAGTCTACATAACTGTACAATGTCCTTCCATATTACTGTTGCAGTATTCAGTACATTAGGGAGAGTGAAGAGATTCTACATAACTGTACAATGTCCTTCCATATTACTGTTGTAGTATCAGTACATTAGGGAGAGTGAAGAGATTCTACATAACTGTACTATGTCCTTCCATATTACTGTTGCAGTATTCAGTACATTAGGGAGAGTGAAGAGATTCTACATAACTGTACAATGTCCTTCCATATTACTGTTACAGTATTCAGTACATTAGGGAGAGAGAAGAGATTCTACATAACTGTACAATGTCCTTCCATATCACTGTTGCGATATTATTACAATAGGGAGAGTGAAGAGATTCTACATAACTGTACTGTGTCCTTCCATATTACTGTTGCAGTATTCAGTACATTAGGGAGAGTGAAGAGATTCTACATAACTGTACAATGTCCTTCCATATTACTGTTGTAGTATCAGTACATTAGGGAGAGTGAAGAGATTCTACATAACTGTACTATGTCCTTCCATATTACTGTTGCAGTATTCAGTACATTAGGGAGAGTGAAGAGATTCTACATAACTGTACAATGTCCTTCCATATTACTGTTACAGTATTCAGTACATTAGGGAGAGTGAAGAGATTCTACATAACTGTACAATGTCCTTCCATATTACTGCTGCTGTATCAGTACATTAGGGAGAGTGAAGAGATTCTACATAACTGTACTGTGTCCTTCCATATCACTGTTGCAGTATTCATTACATTAGGAGAGTGAAGAGATTCTACATAACTGTACAATGTCCTTCCATATCACTGTTGCAGCATTCAGTACATTAGGGAGAGTGAAGAGATTCTACATAACTGTACAATGTCCTTCCATATTACTGTTGCAGTATTCAGTACATTAGGGAGAGTTTTTTTTTGGTTAAGGTGTTTGCCTTACAAACACAAGGTACAGGGTTTGAATCTCACAGGGGATAACTGGCTAGGCTTAAAATGTCCTTCCAAATTACTGTTGTAGTATTCAGTACATTAGGGAGAGTGAAGAGATTCTACATAACTGTACAATGTCCTTCCATATCACTGTTACAGTATTCCTTCCAATATGGAGAGTGAAGAGATTCTACATAACTGTACTATGTCCTTCCATATTACTGTTGCAGTATTCAGTACATTAGGGAGAGTGAAGAGATTCTACATAACTGTACAATGTCCTTCCATATTACTGTTGTAGTATCAGTACATTAGGGAGAGTGAAGAGATTCTACATAACTGTACTATGTCCTTCCATATTACTGTTGCAGTATTCAGTACATTAGGGAGAGTGAAGAGATTCTACATAACTGTACAATGTCCTTCCATATTACTGTTGCAGTATTCATTACATTAGGGAGAGTGAAGAGATTCTACATAACTGTACAATGTCCTTCCATATTACTGCTGCTGTATTCAGTACATTAGGGAGAGTGAAGAGATTTTACATAACTGTACAATGTCCTTCCATATTACTGCTGCTGTATCAGTACATTAGGGAGAGTGAAGAGATTCTACATAACTGTACAATGTCCTTCCATATTACTGCTGCAGTATTCAGTACATTAGGGAGAGTGAAGAGATTCTACATAACTGTACAATGTCCTTCCATATTACTGTTGCAGTATCAGTACAACAGGAAGAGTGAAGAGATTCTACATAACTGTACAATGTCCTTCCATATTACTGTTGTTGTATCAGTACATTAGGGAGAGTGAAGAAATTCTACATAACTGTACTATGTCCTTCCATATTACTGTTGCAGTATTCATTACATTAGGGAGAGTGAAGAGATTCTACACAACTGTACAATGTCCTTCCATATTACTGTTGCAGTATTCATTACATTAGGGAGAGTGAAGAGATTCTACATAACTGTACAATGTCCTTCCATATTACTGTTGCAGTATTCATTACATTAGGGAGAGTGAAGAGATTCTACATAACTGTACAATGTCCTTCCATATTACTGTTGCAGTATTCATTACATTAGGGAGACTGCCAAAAGCTCAGGAAAAAAACTTGGGAGGAGGAAGGACCAATAGAGCCCTCTAGGAAGCCATGAATGCCGGCTTTAGTAAAACCAAGATTCCATCCAACGTGTAGTGCTTGGTAAATGTATGCACAGAAATCAAAAGGTGCTCAAGCAAAGTATTAGTTTAAGGGTGTGCACACTTATGCAACCAGCTTATTATACGTTTTTTATTTTTTTATATTTTTCACCTAACAGATGTTTGTTTTTCAATTGAATTGTACAGGTTTATAGGTCAATTAAAGGTGGGAAAAGTTTTGAAATTATTTATTTATCATCATCATCAGCCCCCTTTTTCTCATGTTTTCTAAATGGGGTTGGGGTATCGTGTTAACTGTCACCAGCTCTCTCGATTCAGTGCCACACTCCTGCCTACTTCAACACTCATGCCTGACTGTCGCAGATGATCTTTCACACAATCCATCCACCTCTTTGCTGGACTCCCTCGCTTCCTCTTACCTTCTTCCGGTCTGTCCCAAATCTTCCTCACCTGATTGTCTTCTACTTTTCTACACATGTGCCCAAACAACCGTAAACTGTTCTCTTTGATCTTTTCTGCAACTGGAGCTACTTTGGCTTCTGCTCTTATGTCCTCATTTCATCTGTCCCATAGTGTGCATCCTACCACCTTTCTCAGGCACTTAATTTTCATCACCTCTGGCTTCAACTGTTTTGCTTTACTGCCCAGGTATCTGTACCATACAGTAGTACTGGTTGCACCACTGTCTTGTACACCTCACTTTTCAGCTTCTTTGGCATTCTTCTGTCATAGACTACACCTGATACTCTATGCCAGTTGGCTGCAGCCCCTCTGATTCTAGCTTTGACCTCTTCATTCAGACTACCCTTCTCCTCAACTACCCCTCCTAGATACTTGAAGCTATTTACCTGTTCCACTATCTTTCCTTCTCTCTCTATTCTTAGCCTCTTCTGATTTCCCCAATTTGCTGCCATTACCACCATCTTATCTGTGCTTAGTTTCGTCCTATGTGCCTTCAGATTTGCATTCCATTCTCCTATTGCTGAAGTTCTAGCTCAGGGTCTACCTGTACTGCCACATCGTCTGCATACAGCAGCAGCCCCTCTGATTCTAGCTTTGACCTCTTCGTTCAGACTACCCTTCTCCTCAACTACCCCTCCTAGATACTTGAAGCCGTTTACCTGTTCCACTATCATTCCTTCTCTCTCTATTCTCAGCCTCTTCTGATTTCCCCAATTTGCTGCCATTACCACCATCTTATCTGTGCTTAGTTTCGTCCTATGTGCCTTCAGATTTGCATTTCATTCTCCTATTCCTGAAGTTCTAGCTCAGAGTCTACCTGTACTGCATACAGCAGCTTTGCTGATCCGTCCCCTCCAACCTGTTTGTTAATGTAGTCCATCACCATTATGAACAGCAGTGGGCTCAGAGCTGAACCCTGATGTACACCACACCCACTGGGAACCCCCTCTGTGATGCCGAACACTGTTCATACTTGAATCATTGGGTCCTTGTACATAGCCTGCACTAATTCGACCAATGTTTCTGGGACTTCAAACCACCACAGTACCGCCCACATCAGCTTTCTTGGGACCTTGTCATATGCTTTCTCTAAGTCTAAGAATGCCCAGTTGGACTCTCCCCTCATCTCTATCTTCTTCTCAAGTATCTGTCTTACTGCAAACATTGGGTCAATTGTGCTGCATCCTGACTGCTCATCTCCCATCTTACATTCTACTACTCTGCGTATCGGTTTATCAATCACTCTCTCCAGAACTTTCATGCAATGTGATAGGAGTCTGATGCCTCTGTACTGCTCACAGTTGTGGATGTCTCCTTTGTCCTTGTACACTGGCATGAGTATGATTATTCTCCAGTCATCTGGGATACGTCTTTCTCTCCACACTGCTATTCGTACCCTCAGGAGCCATTTCTCCCCTATCTCACCCAGCATCTTTATCATATCTGCTGTGACCTCATCTGAGCCTGCTGCTTTCTCTGACTTGATTTTTATTAGTGCTGTTCTTACTTCTAGGGTGGGCTCCTCCTCTTCTCTCATCGTAGGCTGTTTCTGGGGCAGTACAACTTCTGTGGGGTTTTCTTCATTCAGAAGCTGCTGGAAATACTCATTCCATCTTCCTTTGATGTCCTCTAGACTGGTGAGTAGGATGTTGCTGGCATCCCTTATGACGGGTGTCTGACTATCTTCTTTATCTTTCTGTCTTTGCCTTGAAACCTGATATAGTTTCTTTGTGCCCTTTACTGAGTCACTTTCCAGAAGTTGGTACAGTGCCTTCGATGCCCTATTCTTTGCTACTGCAGCTTCTTTCTTAGCTTCTTTGTTAGCCAACCAGTAGTCCTTCCTAGCCTGGTCAGTCTTTTCAATCTCCCACCCCTTCTTGCACTCCTCCTTTCTTATGATGACTTCGTGGACTTCTGCATTCCACCACCAGCTTTCCTTATGTACCTTATTTCCATACCTGACTCAGCCACATATCTGTTCTGTAGTCCTAATACAAGCTGTTTTTAGGTGCTGCCATTCTTCTTCAACTCCACCTATTTCTTCCTCTTATTGGGGTGCTACAGCCCCAAGTAATGCGCTATTGTACTTTCTCTCCAGTCAACTTCCAGGTCTTCAGCCTGGTCTCTGTTGACCTTAGAGCCTTCTCTGAACACTGCTTGCAGCTGATTGTGGCAACTAGTGGTTTATGCTGTGGGCTGACTGTTTCACTGGGGATGACTTTGCAATCACGGATTCTACCCCAGTGTCTTTTCCTTACTAGGAGGAAGTCTACCTGAGTTGCATGTTGACTACTCTTGTATGTGATCTTGTGACTTCTCTCTTTCTGAACCATGTGTTGACTACTATCAAGCCATTTGCCAGACAAAAGTCTAGAATGGCTTCTCCTTCTTTATTCCTGTTGCCCCACCCATGTGGATCCAGGCAGTCCTCATGTCCTGTTCTGTCTGTCCTGAATGTGCATTCAAGTCACCCATTATTAACACCAATTCATGTATTCCTGCTTTATCTAGTAGGTCCTGCAACTGCAGTCTGAATACAGGCTTTTCCTCACTACCACAACCTGATGTGGAGCACTGGTTGAGATTACGAATACTGCCCTATCATTACATTGGAGTCTGACTGCCATGAATCTGTCATTAATTCTGATGATATCCCTTACTGCCTTCTGAAGCCTCTCTCTCACCACAATTCCTACACCATTTCTAGCCTGCCCTTCACCCGAGTAGTAGACTCTGGATCCCAAGCCAAGTGGCTTTGCTGCATTACCCTTCCATCGCCTCATCTCCTGGATACACAAGATGTCTAGCCTCCTCAGTATCATCATGTCATCCACTTCCAAGCTGCATCCTGTCAGTGAAACTACATTAAGGGTAGCAATTCTCAGTTTACGATAGGCAGGTTGGTTGGTTTTATGTTCAGCTTTCGCTCAACAGAGCTATCCCAGGTCACCCAGGCTGGGCAACTAGACACTGGCAAGCCAGTATCTTATTGACCCAAGGCTGCTGGGCTTTATGGCGGGCACACACTGGCCAATAGGGGCACTTACCAGCCTCAGTAAGAAGTGGAGATCCCTCATAAAATCCTCCAAAGCTAGTTACGAAAATAAAATTGCCAAATATTCCAAGGACAACCACAAGGCATTCTATAGTTATGTCAAGAATCTAAATGGCAATGCTCAGGTATGTTCTGAGCTACAACAGAATGGCATTAAATATAATGATCCCAAGGATATTGCCAATATTCTGGCAGATCGATTCAGTGCCAGCTTCTCCCCCCTCTCACCCCCTAAAGGGCCCAGCTCAATACCAAAAGATTGCCAAATTCCAGTACTCATGGCCACACAGGTAAAAAACGCACTCTCCAAAGCTAAGAATACAGCATCGATGGGACCAGAAGACATCCCGGGCTGTGTACTACATGAACTACAAATTGAACCGGCACCTCACCTAAGTGTCATGTTTAATCATAGCCTCACCTCAGGCTTCGTGCCCAATGAATGGTGCACAGCTACAGTTATCCCACTCCACATGGGGGAATCCACCTTGGATCCCGGGAACTATCGGCCCATCAGTCTGACAAGCCTGATCTGCAAAGCCATGGAAAGCATTATCATGGAACTTATAAACAAAGACATTGGCAACCTTCAAACACTGGACCCCACCCAGTTTGGTTTTGTAAAGGGCCGATCTTGTCTCCTCAACCTGACTGACTTCTTTGAATCAGTACCCAGAACCGTGGATGAGGGCAAGGCGGTCCTCGCCAAGCCCTTCAACACCATTCCCTACTCTGGAATCATAGATAAAATTACTAAGCTGGGCATTAATCCCTACATCACTCGATGGGTTGCCAACTGGCTTACTGACAGAACCCACACTGTAAAAGTAGCCAACTCAAAATCCAGCTCCAGACAAGTGACAAGCGGAGTACCTCAGGGTTCAGTCCTGGGACCGCTCTTGTTTGGCATCTACTTTTCTGAAGTACAGGGCAGCACTAAGGGACTCTGGCTAACAAATGCCGCAGATGACTGCAAACTGGGAGCTATTACTGAATCCCCAAATTATGTGGATATTCTACAAAAGGACCTTACAGAAACAGATGCTTGGTGCCAGAGCCATGGGCTCAAGCTCAATGCCAAAAAATGTATAGTTATCCCCTTTGGGAAAAACCATGTACCCATGAATTACCACATAAGTGGCAGTACACTACACTACACACCGAAAGTGTGATAAGGGACTTAGGGACACAAGTGGACAGTGGTCTCACCTTCAATAACCACATTGCCACAACAGTCAGGAAATCCTTCTATGTGGCACGCCTCAAAATTAAGGGCTTTTCATCCAGAAAAAAGGAAGTCATTGTCCCACTGTACTCATCCCTCATTAGCCCATTATAGAGTACAATGCCCCGTTTGGTATGCACCTCACAAGACATCTGCAACAACTGGAAAGGCCACAGAATCACAAGCAGATGCCCTATGCTGACCGTCTAAAAAAACTCCAGCTATACTCTGTTGCATATCGCCTGCTCAGAGGCGACCTCTGCTTAACATACAAGGCCATGTCAAACCCAGAGCTGTTGGTCATGCTACACTTAAAGAAATCTCAATCCCTCAGAGCCACATGCTCCAGGGATCTAAACCTGGTCATCACAATGAACAAAATATGCTGGAGGGATAGGTTCCTGACCCAGAGACTCCCCATACTCTGGAATAGACTGCCCATACATGTCAAGCTGAGCGCCTCTTTGGCCCTCTTCAAAAAGAACCTTGATGATTGGATGTGAGATAGGAAGTTCACCCCAGGGATCACATCAGTCGCCCTGTTAGACAGGGGACCAGGGAAGTAATAGCCAGGGAATTGTTACGGCTAGGCTTGTATAGGCCTTAGGCCCAATAGTCTAGTACCAACCTATGAACCTATATACCCCTCCCACCATTAGCAAGGGTCCCTGCCGTGGGTCAGAGTAGGCTGGGTCCTCAACCCACTTATCACTGATAACTACCCATGCCCATTTTTGGCGACATTAGTCAACATGACCGAATCACCTAGAGCCATATTTTACACCGTTGAGTGGCTAGCCCTGCCACGGTGCACAGTCTGTCATCTAGGTTCTTCTATATTGAGGATACTGCACACCACAGTAGATGCCCAAAGCAGTTGGTCTGTCCAACCCTTCTCCTTATAGGGCACCATGTAGAGTCTGTGCTGCTGCCGACAGCTCCATTCATTGGTGAATTTGAGATGGAAACACTCAGCATGTTTTTCGGACATGGGAGAAATCCCAAGAAGACATAGGGAGAACATGCAAACTCCAAACAGGCATTGGTCAGAGGTCAGGATTGAACATTGTGCATGGGAGGAGAAGACCTTAACCACTAAGCCATCTGGTCTTCAAATTATTTACTTTGGTCTCATTTTTTATATCACAAAAACCTGGCATTTTAACATGGGTGTGTACACTTTTTATATCCACTGTATGTAGACTTAGCAGGGGGAATTCTCCTACCTCCCTTCTTGCCTTTAAGAGGAGGATGCGACTACCTTCTAACAAAAGCTGGTTTAGTAGGATAGTTTCTGTGTAACTTAGGCACTGGGGAAACAAAAATACATTTCAGATCCTGTTTGTAACTTCTTGCCTTTCTCCTGTGGGGACTTGAACAAATCAGCTGTAGCAGCACCAAACAAACATTTGTTGTCCAGAGGAGCATCCATTAACTTAGACTTAATATCATCAGGCAGAGGCTGAAGCCATAGCCAGAAATATCTCTTCAACACACAGCCAGAAACAGCAGCCCTACAGGAAGTATCTGCTGCTTCATAACTACATTTAATGGAATGGCGAGCTACTTAGGAAAAAGCTCCTAACAGAGCATCGTCTACGATGGCATTGTTATTGCCAGGAGTTAGATAGATACAGATAATATTGATGGATTTGAAAGTGTTGAGTTGAAGTTTGGAAATAAGAATTTCAGCAGTAGAATCTACAGGTGGTTTAAAGTCATATGTGGTGATCTGTAGACCTGATTTAAATATGATAGCAATTCCCCCGCCCTTCTTTGCTGCACGGTCAGATCAAAATATATTATATAATATATTATATCCGGGTGGGGTGATTTCATTGTCTTTAGTTACAGGCTTTAACCAGGTTTATGTTAAACAAAGAATGTCGAAAGAGTAGACTTCTAAGAGAGCATGGAGTTCTGAGACTTTATTATTAATGCTACGTATGTTGAGGTGGGCTATGAAGAGAGAGTTTGTTGGTTGAGTAAGGGAATGAGTGTTGAATTGATTGGGATTGTGGAGTTGGGTGGTAGGAGGTGTTATTGGGCCAGGATTTGGGTGGATATCTCCATTTTTTAATGAAAGGAGTTGTATTAGAAAGGTTGGAGTTGGGAATCTTCTGTATAGATGTGGAGATTTTATGGGATTGTGATTGTAACACCTAATGTAGAGTATTCTATGAAATCTTGACAGTAGATAGCTGGGTGTAAATGTTCTGTTTACATGGTTAGACAGTACTGGTAGGGAGGAAGAGGTAATTAGCTTATTGGGGTTATGAAGGTGTGGATATAATGAGTGTTCATGGGAGGTATGTATGTAGGCAAAAAGTAATGGTGGTAGAATAAGTAGTAGAAGTAACAGGTGTAAGTGTAAGTGTGTTGGGATGGATAGTTTATACATTTGGATGGATTATTAGTTTGGTGTCCTGTTGTAGGTATGGGAGGAGTATGGTAGTTGTGAATAGGGAAGAACAAAAATTGGAGGGTGTGGTAGGAGAGATAGGGAGTGGTTAGAGAAGGATGAATAGGGGTGTGTGGCCAATGGTAAGGTAGCCTGAGAGTTATGGGAGGAAGAAAGGGTGTGGGTAATTAGTATAAGAGTAGGACCCCTGGGGTGGGTGGGACTTGAAGGTAGGGAGGGGAGCGGAGTGAGCCCGCAGGGCGAATGGAGCGGGTTGAAACAGGTAGTAAAGCAGCTGCAGAAGAAACAATCAGCAGAGCTGGATACTGAAGGTAAGTTAGATAAGTCAGGAGTAGGTAAGAGCAGAGATAAGTAAGGAGTTTGTGATGGAATAGGTAGTTGTAGACAGTTGTAGTAAAGGGTGAGGACAGAGTATTAAGAGGAGGTCTAGGACTTCAGAAATGTTAAGGTAATGAAACAAGAGAACAGAGGGTATGCAGGGTAATTATTACTATTACCTGCGTGGGAAAAAGCATTTAGGAGCTGATTACTAATTATTATTATTACTAACCATGTATGAGATAAAGCATTTATTATTATCTGTGCATGGTATAAAGCAGTTAGGAGCTAATTAGTAACCATTATTATTATTACTACTCGTGTGGGATAAAGAATTTAGGAGCTGATTACTAATTATTACTATTATTACCCATGTATGGGATAACGCATTTATGAGCTGATTAGTAATTGTTATTATTACCCATGTATGGGATTAAAGCATTTAGGAGCTGATTATGAATTATTACCCATGTGGGGGATAAAGCATTTACAAGCTGATTACTAATTATTATTATTACTACCCATGTGTGGGATAAAGCATTTAGGAGCTGGCTACTAATTATTACTATTACTACCCATGTGTAGGATAAAGCATTTAGAAGCAAATTAATTATTATTATTACCCATGTATAGGATTAAGCATTTAGGAGCTGACTATTAATTATTATTGTTACCTGTGTGTGGGATAAAGCATTTGGGAGCTGATTATTAATTATTATTACCCATGTATGGGATAAGGCATTTATTATTAACCGTGCATGGGATAAAGCATTTAGGAACTGATTACTGATTATTATTACCCGTGTGTGGGATAAAGCATTTAAGAGCTAATTACTAATTATTATTATTATTACCCATGTACAAGACAAAGCATTTAGGAGCTGATTACTAATTATTATTACTATCTGTGTATGGGATACTGCATTTATTATAGCCCGTGTATGGGATAAAACATTTACTATTATTACCCATGTATAGGATAAAGCATTTAGGAGCTGATTACTAATTATTATTACCACCTGTGTATGGGATAAAACATTTAGGAACTGATTGCTAATTATTATCCATGTGTGGGATAAAGTGTTTAGGTGCTGATTACTAATTATTATTATTACCCGTGTACAGAATAAAGTATTTAGGAGCTGATTACTAAATCAGTATTGTCTGGTGACAAAACTAATGTTAGTCCCTCTGAATAATATAGGATTCTAAATCTGACAGAGATAATGATTATTTTACTGTAGAAAATCCTTGCTTTTCATGTATATGTTGCTTTGAATGTTTTCTGTAAACCAGTTGTTGATCGTTTACTTATTTTCGTAAATTCCCCAGGCCTCCGCTGAAAAAGGGCTACTTAGCTCAGTCGGACAAACCCAGTCAACAAATGTAAAATAATTAAATGAATGGTATTACCTGTAGTGGGATAAAGCATTTAGGAGCATATTACTAATTATTATTATTATTACTACCCGTGTATGGGATACAGCATTTAGGAGTAGATTACTAATTATTATAATTACTACCTGTGTATGGGATACAGCATTTAGGAGCGGATTACTAATTATTATTATTACTACCCGTGTATGGGATACAGCATTTAGGAACTGATTACTAATTATTATTATTACTACTACCCGTGTATGGGATACAGCATTTAGGAGCTGATTACTAATCATTATTATTATTACTACCCGTGTATGGGATACAGCATTTAGGAGCAGATTACTAATCATTATTATTACTAACTGCCTATGGGATACAGCATTTAGGAACTGATTACTAATTATTATTATTATTACTAACAGTGTATGGGATACAGCATTTAGGAGCCGATTATTATTATTACTAACCGTGTATGGGATACAGCATTTAGGAGCAGATTACTAATTATTATTATTACTACCCGTGTATGGGATACAGCATTTAGGAGATGATTACTAATTATTATTACTAACAGTGTATGGGATACTGCATTTAGGAGCCGATTACTAATTATTATTATTACTAACCATGTATAGGATACAGCATTTAGGAGCAGATTACTAATTATTATTATTACTAACTGTGTATGGGATACAGCATTTAGAAGCAGATTACTAATTATTATTATTACTAACAGTGTATGGGATACAGCATTTAGGGGCCGATTACTAATTATTATTATTACTAACCGTGTATGGGATACAGCATTTAGGAGCAGATTACTAATTATTATTATTACTAACCATGTATGGGATACAGCATTGAGGAGCAGATTACTAATTATTATTACTAACCGTGCATGGGATACAGCATTTAGGAGCAGATTATTAATTATTAATATTATTACTAACAGTGTATGGGGATACAGCATTTAGGAGTCTATTACTAATTATTATTATTACTAACCATGTATGGGATACAGCATTTAGGAGCAGATTACTAATTATTATTATTACTAACCGTGTATGGGATACAGCATTTAGGAGCAGATTACTAATTATTATTATTACTAACTGTGTATGGGATACAGCATTTAGGAGCCTATTACTAATTATTATTATTACTAACCGTGTATGGCATGCAGCATTTAGGAGCAGATTACTAATTATTATTATTACTAACAGTGTATGGGATACAGCATTTAGGAGCCGATTACCAATTATTATTACTACTAACCGTGTATAGGATACAGCATTTAGGAGCAGATTACTAATTATTATTATTACTAACCGTGTATGGGATACAGCATTTAGAAGCAGATTACTAATTATTATTATTGCTAACTGTGTATGGGATACAGCATTTAGGAGCCGATTACTAATTATTATTATTACTAACCGCGTATGGGATACAGCATTTAGGAGCAGATTACTAATTATTATTATTACTAACCGTGTATGGGCTATAGCATTTAGGAGCAGATTACTAATTATTACTAACCATATATGGGATACAGCATTTAGGAGCAGATTACTAATTATTATTATTACTAACAGTGTATGGGATACAGCATTTAGGAGCCGATTACTAATTATTATTATTACTAACCGTGTATGGGATACAGCATTTAGGAGCAGATTACTAATTATTATTATTACTAACCGTGTATGGGATACAGCATTTAGGAGCAGATTACTAATTATTATTATTACTAACCGTGTATGGGATACAGCATTTAGGAGCAGATTACTAATTATTATTATTATTACTAACAGTTTATGGGATACAGCATTTAGGAGCAGATTACTAATTATTATTATTATTACTAACCGTGTACGGGATGACTGCGGTAACGTTGTCACCTCACAGTTAGACGTTGCCCGTTCGATTCTCAGTTAGAGCGTCTTCTGTGTGTCGACATGCATGAATGGGCGTTCCTTCATTGAAGGTTGTGCGTTAGGCCTGGCAAGCCAGCACATAAAAATCTACTGCCAATCATTAGCGGACCGGAGTTCTGCTGTGGCGACCCCTAACCGGGAAAAGCCAAAAGACAAGACAAGACTAACCGTGTATGGGATACAGCATTTAGGAGCAGATTACTAATTATTATTATTACTAACCGTGTATGGGATACAACATTTAGGAGCAGATTACTAATTATTATTATTACTAACCTTGTATGGGATACAGCATTTAGGAGCAGATTACTAATTATTATTATTACTAACCATGTATGGGATACAGCATTTAGGAGCAGAATACTAATTATTATTACTAACCGTGTATGGGATACAGCATTTAGGTGCAAGTTACTAATTATTAATATTATTACTAACAGTGTATGGGATACAGCATTTAGGAGCAGATTACTAATTATTACTAACCGTGTATGGGATACAACATTTAGGAGCAGATTACTAATTATTATTATTATTGCTAATTGTGTATGGGATACAGCATTTAGGAGCAGATTACAAATTATTATTATTACTAACCGTGTATGGGATACAGCATTTAGGAGCAGATTACTAATTATCATTATTATTACTAACTGTGTATGGGATACAGCATTTAGGAGCCGATTACTAATTATTATTATTACTAACCGTGTATGGGATACAGCATTTAGGAGCAGATTACTAATTATTATTATTATTATTACTAACAGTGTATGGGATACAGCATTTAGGAGCCGATTTACAATTATTATTATTACTAACCGTGTATGGGATACAGCATTTGGGAGCCGATCACTAATTATTATTTTTACTAACCGTGTATGGCATGCAGCATTTAGGAGCAGATTACTAATTATTATTATTATTACTAACAGTGTATGGGATACAGCATTTAGGAGCCGATTACCAATTATTATTACTACTAACCGTGTATGGGATACAGCATTTAGGAGCCGATTACTAATTATTATTATTACTAACCGTGTATGGGATACAGCATTTAGGAGCCGATTACTAATTATTATTATTACTAACCGTATATAGGATACAGCATTTAGGAGCAGATTACTAATTATTATTATTACTAACAGTGTATGGGATACAGCATTTAGGGGCCGATTACTAATTATTATTATTATTACTAACCGTGTATGGGATACAGCATTTAGGAGCAGATTACTAATTATTATTATTACTAACCGTGTATGGGATACAGCATTGAGGAGCAGATTACTAATTATTATTACTAACTGTGCATGGGATACAGCATTTAGGAGCAGATTATTAATTATTAATATTGTTACTAACAGTGTATGGGGATACAGCATTTAGGAGTCTATTACTAACTATTATTATTACTACCCGTGTATGGGATACAGCATTTAGGAACTGATTACTAATTATTATTATTACTACTACCCGTGTATGGGATACAGCATTTAGGAGCTGATTACTAATTATTATTATTTTTACTAACAGTGTATGGGATACAGCATTTAGGAGCCGATTATTATTATTACTAACCATGTATGGGATACAGCATTTAGGAGCAGATTACTAATTATTATTATTACTACCCGTGTATGGGATACAGCATTTAGGAGATGATTACTAATTATTATTACAAACAGTGTATGGGATACAGCATTTAGGAGCCGATTACTAATTATTATTATTACTAACCGTGTATAGGATACAGCATTTAGGAGCAGATTACTAATTATTATTATTACTAACTGTGTATGGGATACAGCATTTAGAAGCAGATTACTAATTATTATTATTACTAACAGTGTATGGGATACAGCATTTAGGGGCCGATTACTAATTATTATTATTACTAACCGTGTATGGGATACAGCATTTAGGAGCAGATTACTAATTATTATTATTACTAACCGTGTATGGGATACAGCATTGAGGAGCAGATTACTAATTATTATTACTAACCGTGCATGGGATACAGCATTTAGGAGCAGATTATTAATTATTAATATTATTACTAACAGTGTATGGGGATACAGCATTTAGGAGTCTATTACTAATTATTATTATTACTAACCATGTATGGGATACAGCATTTAGGAGCAGATTACTAATTATTATTATTACTAACCGTGTATGGGATACAGCATTTAGGAGCAGATTACTAATTATTATTATTACTAACTGTGTATGGGATACAGCATTTAAGAGCCGATTACTAATTATTATTATTACTAACCGTGTATGGCATGCAGCATTTAGGAGCAGATTACTAATTATTATTATTATTACTAACAGTGTATGGGATACAGCATTTAGGAGCAGATTACCAATTATTATTACTACTAACCGTGTATGGGATACAGCATTTAGGAGCCGATTACTAATTATTATTATTACTAACCGTGTATGGGATACAGCATTTAGAAGCAGATTACTAATTATTATTATTGCTAACTGTGTATGGGACACAGCATTTAGGAGCCGATTTCTAATTATTATTATTACTAACCGCGTATGGGATACAGCATTTAGGAGCAGATTACTAATTATTATTATTACTAACCGTGTATGGGCTACAGCATTTAGGAGCAGATTACTAATTATTACTAACCGTATATGGGATACAGCATTTAGGAGCAGATTACTAATTATTATTACTAACAGTGTATGGGATACAGCATTTAGGAGCCGATTACTAATTATTATTATTACTAACAGTGTATGGGATACAGCATTTAGGAGCAGATTACTAATTATTATTATTACTAACCGTGTATGGGATACAGCATTTAGGAGCAGATTACTAATTATTATTATTACTAACCGTGTATGGGATACAGCATTTAGGAGCAGATTACTAATTATTATTATTATTACTAACAGTTTATGGGATACAGCATTTAGGAGCAGATTACTAATTATTATTATTATTACTAACCGTGTACGGGATGACTGCGGTAACGTTGTCACCTCACAGTTAGACGTTGCCCGTTCGATTCTCAGTTAGAGCGTCTTCTGTGTGTCGACATGCGTGAATGGGCGTTCCTTCATTGAAGGTTGTGCGTTAGGCCTGGCAAGCCAGCACATAAAAATCTACTGCCAATCATTAGCGGACCGGAGTTCTGCTGTGGCGACCCCTAACCGGGAAAAGCCAAAAGACAAGACAAGACTAACCGTGTATGGGATACAGCATTTAGGAGCAGATTACTAATTATTATTTTTACTAACCGTGTATGGGATACAACATTTAGGAGCAGATTACTAATTATTATTACTACTAACCGTGTATGGGATACAGCATTTAGGAGCAGATTACTAATTATTATTATTACTAACCATGTATGGGATACAGCATTTAGGAGCAGAATACTAATTATTATTACTAACTGTGTATGGGATACAGCATTTAGGTGCAAGTTACTAATTATTAATATTATTACTAACAGTGTATGGGATACAACATTTAGGAGCAGATTACTAATTATTATTATTACTAACCGTGTATGGGATACAACATTTAGGAGCAGATTACTAATTATTATTATTATTGCTAATTGTGTATGGGATACAGCATTTAGGAGCAGATTACAAATTATTATTATTACTAACCGTGTATGGGATACAGCATTTAGGAGCAGATTACTAATTATTATTATTATTACTAACTGTGTATGGGATACAGCATTTAGGAGCCGATTACTAATTATTATTATTACTAACCGTGTATGGGATACAGCATTTAGGAGCCGATTACTAATTATTATTATTATTACTAACAGTGTATGGGATACAGCATTTAGGAGCCGATTTACAATTATTATTATTACTAACCGTGTATGGGATACAGCATTTAGGAGCCGATCACTAATTATTATTATTACTAACCGTGTATGGCATGCAGCATTTAGGAGCAGATTACTAATTATTATTATTATTACTAACAGTGTATGGGATACAGCATTTAGGAGCCGATTACCAATTATTATTACTACTAACCGTGTATGGGATACAGCATTTAGAAGCAGATTACTAATTATTATTATTGCTAACTGTGTATGGGATACAGCATTTAGGAGCAGATTACTAATTATTATTATTACTAACCGTGTATGGGCTACAGCATTTAGGAGCAGATTACTAATTATTACTAACCGTATATGGGATACAGCATTTAGGAGCAGATTACTAATTATTATTATTACTAACAGTGTATGGGATACAGCATTTAGGAGCAGATTACTAATTATTATTATTACTAACCGTGTATGGGATACAGCATTTAGCAGCAGATTACTAATTATTATTATTACTAACCGTGTATGGGATACAGCATTTAGGAGCAGATTACTAATTATTATTATTACTAACCGTGTACGGGATGACTGCGGTAACGTTGTCACCTCACAGTTAGACGTTGCCCGTTCGATTCTCAGTTAGAGCGTCTTCTGTGTGACGACATGCGTGAATGGGCGTTCCTTCATTGAAGGTTGTGCGTTAGGCCTGGCAAGCCAGCACATAAAAATCTACTGCCAATCATTAGCGGACCGGAGTTCCGCTGTGGCGACCCCTAACCGGGAAAAGCCAAAAGACAAGACAAGACTAACCGTGTATGGGATACAGCATTTAGGAGCAGATTACTAATTATTATTATTACTAACCATGTATGGGAAACAACATTTAGGAGCAGATTACTAATTATTATTATTACTAACCGTGTATGGGATAAAGCATTTAGGAGCAGATTACTAATTATTAATATTACTAACCATGTATGGGATACAGCATTTAGGAGCAGATTACTAATTATTATTACTAACCGTGTATGGGATACAGCATTTAGGTGCAAGTTACTAATTATTAATATTATTACTAACAGTGTATGGGGTACAGCATTTAGGAGCAGATTACTAATTATTATTATTACTAACCGTGTATGGGATACAACATTTAGGAGCAGATTACTAATTATTATTATTATTGCTAATTGTGTATGGGATACAGCATTTAGGAGCAGATTACAAATTATTATTATTACTAACCGTGTATGGGATACAGCATTTAGGAGCAGATTACTAATTATTATTATTATTACTAACTGTGTATGGGATACAGCATTTAGGAGCCGATTACTAATTATTATTATTATTACTAACCGTGTATGGGATACAGCATTTAGGAGCAGATTACTAATTATTATTATTATTACTACTAACAGTGTATGGGATACAGCATTTAGGAGCCAATTTACAATTATTATTATTACTAACCGTGTATGGGATACAGCATTTAGGAGCAGATTACTAATTATTATTATTACTAACCGTGTATGGGATACAGCATTTAGGAGCAGATTACTAATTATTATTATTGCTAACCGTGTATGGGATACAGCACGTAGGAGCCGATTACTAATTATTATTATTACTAAACGTGTATGGGATACAGCATTTAGGAGCAGATTACTAATTATAATTATTACTAACCGTGTATGGACTACAGCATTTAGGAGCAGATTACTAATTATTATTTTTACTAACCGTGTATGGGATACAGCATTTAGGAGCAGATTACTAATTATTATTATTATTACTAACAGTGTATGGGATACAGCATTTAGGAGCCGATTACTAATTATTATTATTACTAACCGTGAATGGAATACAGCATTTAGGAGCAGATTACTAATTATTATTATTACTAACCGTGTATGGGATACAGCATTTAGGAGCAGATTACTAATTATTATTATTACTAACCGTGTATTGGATACAGCATTTAGGAGCAGATTAATAATTATTATTATTATTACTAACAGTTTATGGGATACAGCATTTAGGAGCAGATTACTAATTGTTATTATTACTAACCGTGTACGGGATGACTGCGGTAGTGGTGCTGCGGTAACGTTGTCGCCTCACAGTTAGACGTTGCCCGTTCGATTCTCAGTTAGAGCGTCTTCTGTGTGTCGACATGCGTGAATGGGCGTTCCTTCGTTGAAGGTTGTGCGTTAGGCCTGGCAAGCCAGCATGTAAAAATCTACTGCCAATCATTAGCGGACCGGAGTTCCGCTGTGGCGACCCCTAACCGGGAAAAGCCGAAAGACAAGACAAGACTAACCGTGTATGGGATACAGCATTTAGGAGCAGATTACTAATTATTATTATTACTAACCGTGTATGGAATATAAAATTTAGGAGCAGATTACTAATTATTATTATTACTAACCGTGTATGGGATACAGCATTGTATGGGATACAAGATTTAGGAGAAGATTACCAATTATTATTATTACTAACCATGTATGGGATACAACATTTAGGAGCTGATTACTAATTATTATTATTACTGACCGTGTATGGGATACAGCATTTAGGAGCCGATTACTAATTATTATTATTACTGACCGTGTATGGGATACAGCATTTAGGAGCTGATTACTAATTATTATTATTACTGACCGTGTATGGGATACAGCATTTAGGAGCTGATTACTAATTATTATTATTACTGACCGTGTATGGGATACAGCATTTAGGAGCAGATTACTAATTATTATTATTACTGACCGTGTATGGGATACAGCATTTAGGAGCTGATTACTAATTATTATTATTACTGACCGTGTATGGGATACAGCATTTAGGAGCAGATTACCAATTATAATTATTACTGCCCGTGTATGGGATACAGCATTTAGGAGCAGATTACCAATTATTATTATTACTAACCGTGTATGGGATACAGCATTTAGGAGCAGATTACTAATTATTATTATTACTAACCGTGTATGAGATACAGCATTTAGGAGCAGATTACTAATTATTATTATCATCATTCTCTTAACATGGCTGCAGATTCTGAATGCATTTGCCTACATTACGTACGCAGTCAATTTCAGCTTATAGACCGCATCGCATTACCACTAATGTAAAAGCTTAGCCAATTAGACTGGTCACAGACTGGACTATATAACCCAATCAACTCTATGAGGAAAAGACAACGAACTGTAATGGAGAATGCAGTCTTCAGATGTTTTCCCCTCAAAAGAATGC
Source organism: Protopterus annectens (assembly GCF_019279795.1). Classification (NCBI taxonomy): domain Eukaryota; kingdom Metazoa; phylum Chordata; order Ceratodontiformes; family Protopteridae; genus Protopterus; species Protopterus annectens. The sequence continues at coordinate 10,233,471 of NC_056747.1, read as the reverse complement.
TGTGTCTTTTTTGATCACAGTGACATCTTAGTAACATTCATCAGACTTTCAGTGATGATCCAACCTTAGGCCATGGCAACACACACAGGATGGTCTTATCCTGCTTGGCAACATTTTGTCTACATAAGCAAGACAGGAAAAAAGATTCTGCTTTCTCTATCTTTGATAAACTGGTGTGTAGAATCCGATGACATGTCAGCATAAAATAAACATGTTAGCTGCATTACAACTACTATACATGAAAAGAGTGGGTGACGACTGAAGACTTTCTGGGTTTGGCTTCCTTTTTCTAGTATTGTACCATTTATATCACCTATGAAGTCTACCTAATGCCGGCCATAGACGTAATGCTAATGGAAGTCTACCAAGTGCTTGGCATAGATGTATTGCTAATGGAAGTCTACCAAGTGCTGGCCCTAGACGTAATGCTAACCGAAGTCTACCTAGTGCTGGCCATAGACGCAATGCTAACAGTACTGCAGCCAATGACAGCTTCACCTGGAAGGCAGAATGTTCAAAACTTTGAACTACTGAATGATATGTTCTTCAATGTCAATCTCGTTATCTGTGAGCCAGTATTACTCAACAGTTAAGATACACAAATGGGTTCTAGTTATTTTCAACAGCTTCCTATGCTGCGACACAGGAACAATACTAGGCAAGCAATCACAAGGGCCTTAAGAGGACTAGCCATATAAACCTTTAAGCAGACACACTGAAAAGTTCTTGCCACTCTTTACAAGTGCTTTATAGTGTCCAGCTCCTAAATCAAGCAGGGCTGTACATAGCCCTTGTGTAAATTTATGTCTACCAATTCAAACATCAAGACTTGCCTTAAAGGCACATAAAGTAATATTCTGGTTCACTTGCATTGATAATATATTCTATAAACTATGAATGCTCCGAGACAAAATCCTAACCCTACAGCAAGTCTTTTTTTAAAACATTTTTATTAAATCACAATTTACAAAACAACATAGGCATGAATACATTTATAGAAAAGAAAACAAACCATAATGACATTTCTCATTATTTTCATGTAGAATATATATATATATATATATATATACATACATACATATATATATATGTATGTATCTATATTAAGTCAGCGAAATGGCCTTACAGCGAATGCTGTTTTGCCGACACATATTCAACAAAAGCTGACAACAGCGAAACCCCAGGTCACCGATTTTTTCCCCCCAAAATTGGTAGACCAACAAAATACAACACACAACTTAAAACACGGCAGAGTGGGGGGCTTCACCCCCACCCCCTAACTAAATATACCAACTACGAGATCGCGCTACAGTGGGGTAAAGGGCAAGGTCACGGCTCAGGCCAAGCAATTTTTTTCCCTGGGGAAAAAAATCGCTGACCTGAGCTTTCGCTGTTGTCAGCTTTCGTTTTATGGGTGTCGCCAAAACGGCATTCTTCGCTATAATGCCGTTTCGCTGACTTAATATAGACCCTATATATACACATGCTTTCTTTTTACAATTGTCATTCACTCCAGCATTACATAAATTGCTCACTTCCTATTTTCCCCTAAACCTCATTCCTCTTCCTGAACATTTTTCTGCATGTATTATTCCCACAATTTCCTTTTACATCTAATTTGCTCCATTCTTTTTCTCAAGATCTCACCTCCCATTCTTGTATCTCCTTTACAATACTCTTAATAGTCTCTAACTGGCCAAACAAACTTCTGTTTTACCTCATTCCACTCTATCACCGTTCCCTCTAGATATCTGCTCCAATACATTGACTCCTTTTCACAATTATTTTTCCAGCAAATTTTAGCACTCCTCTTGCATATTTTCTGTACCCCTACTTGCAGTCATCTCTACTGACAAAATCTCTTTTCTCCATTCCCTTGTTGGCTAAAATTCTTAGAAGACTTTCTGCTACTTTAGGAATATAATATTCTGGAGCCTATCCCTCCAGTGAGTTAGGCTGTTAAGGACCTGCATCCAAAATCCAACTCTCTTCTATGTTAAACTCCCTCCCTGTCTCATCACCCCTTTCCAAATTGATTTATACCATTCTTCTTGTGTTATGCATACGAGTCTTAACTGTGCAGCAATAAATGATCCCTTCAAATGAGGTAATTCTAATCTATCTTATGTGGGAAAGATCATAGGTTAGTACTAAGCTAACTGCCCTTGCAAGCCATTCTAAGCTTAGCCAATTATCCCTTGTGAGACTTAAACCCTGCACCTTGCGCTTGCAAGGCAAACACCTTAACTATTAGGCCACCCTCCCAACCCCTCTAGTTTTCTTCATTTCCAAAGTAAATTCCTTCAACTCTATTAATTACAGTCTACAATTTCTCCTACAGAAACCTGCCTGACCTGTATCAAAGTAAATTCCTTCAACTCTATTAATTACAGTCTACAACTTCTCCTACAGAAACCTGCCTGACCTGTATCAAAGTAAATTCCTTCAACTCTATTAATTAAAGTCTACAACTTCTCCTATAGAAACCTGCCTGACCTGTATCAAAGTAAATTCCTTCAACTCTATTAATTACAGTCTACAACTTCTCCTATAGAAACCTGCCTGACCTGTATCAAAGTAAATTCCTTCAACTCTATTAATTACAGTCTACAACTTCTCCTATAGAAACCTGCCTGACCTGTATCAAAGTAAATTCCTTCAACTCTATTAATTACAGTGACCTGTATCAAAGTAAATTCCTTCAACTCTATTAATTACAGTCTACAACTTCTCCTATAGAAACCTGCCTGACCTGTATCAAAGTAAATTCCTTCAACTCTATTAATTACAGTCTACAACTTCTCCTATAGAAACCTGCCTGACCTGTATCAAAGTAAATTCCTTCAACTCTATTAATTACAGTCTACAACTTCTCCTATAGAAACCTGCCTGACCTGTATCAAAGTAAATTCCTTCAACTCTATTAATTACAGTCTACAACTTCTCCTATAGAAACCTGCCTGACCTGTATCAAAGTAAATTCCTTCAACTCTATTAATTACAGTCTACAACTTCTCCTATAGAAACCTGCCTGACCTGTATCAAAGTAAATTCCTTCAACTCTATTAATTACAGTCTACAACTTCTCCTATAGAAACCTGCCTGACCTGTATCAAAGTAAATTCCTTCAACTCTATTAATTACAGTCTACAACTTCTCCTATAGAAACCTGCTTGACCTGTATCAAAGTAAATTCCTTCAACTCTATTAATTACAGTCTACAACTTCTCCTATAGAAACCTGCTTGACCTGTATCAAAGTAAATTTCTTCAACTCTATTAATTACAGTCTACAACTTCTCCTATAGAAACCTGCCTGACCTGTATCAAAGTAAATTCCTTCAACTCTATTAATTACAGTCTACAACTTCTCCTATAGAAACCTGCCTGACCTGTATCAAAGTAAATTCCTTCAACTCTATTAATTACAGTCTACAACTTCTCCTATAGAAACCTGCCTGACCTGTATCAAAGTAAATTCCTTCAACTCTATTAATTACAGTGACCTGTATCAAAGTAAATTCCTTCAACTCTATTAATTACAGTCTACAACTTCCCCTATAGAAACCTGCTTGACCTGTATCAAAGTAAATTCCTTCAACTCTATTAATTACAGTCTACAACTTCTCCTATAGAAACCTGCCTGACCTGTATCAAAGTAAATTCCTTCAACTCTATTAATTACAGTCTACAACTTCTCCTATAGAAACCTGCTTGACCTGTATCAAAGTAAATTCCTTCAACTCTATTAATTACAGTCTACAACTTCTCCTATAGAAACCTGCCTGACCTGTATCAAAGTAAATTCCTTCAACTCTATTAATTACAGTCTACAACTTCTCCTATAGAAACCTGCTTGACCTGTATCAAAGTAAATTCCTTCAACTCTATTAATTACAGTCTAGAACTTCTCCTATAGAAACCTGCCTGACCTGTATCAAAGTAAATTCCTTCAACTCTATTAATTACAGTGACCTGTATCAAAGTAAATTCCTTCAACTCTATTAATTACAGTCTACAACTTCCCCTATAGAAACCTGCTTGACCTGTATCAAAGTAAATTCCTTCAACTCTATTAATTACAGTCTACAACTTCTCCTATAGAAACCTGCCTGACCTGTATCAAAGTAAATTCCTTCAACTCTATTAATTACAGTCTACAACTTCTCCTATAGAAACCTGCTTGACCTGTATCAAAGTAAATTCCTTCAACTCTATTAATTACAGTCTACAACTTCTCCTATAGAAACCTGCCTGACCTGTATCAAAGTAAATTCCTTCAACTCTATTAATTACAGTCTACAACTTCTCCTATAGAAACCTGCTTGACCTGTATCAAAGTAAATTCCTTCAACTCTATTAATTACAGTCTACAACTTCTCCTATAGAAACCTGCTTGACCTGTATCAAAGTAAATTCCTTCAACTCTATTAATTACAGTCTACAACTTCTCCTATAGAAACCTGCCTGACCTGTATCAAAGTAAATTCCTTCAACTCTATTAATTACAGTCTACAACTTCTCCTATAGAAACCTGCTTGACCTGTATCAAAGTAAATTCCTTCAACTCTATTAATTACAGTCTACAACTTCTCCTATAGAAACCTGCCTGACCTGTATCAAAGTAAATTCCTTCAACTCTATTAATTACAGTCTACAACTTCTCCTATAGAAACCTGCTTGACCTGTATCAAAGTAAATTCCTTCAACTCTATTAATTACAGTCTACAACTTCTCCTATAGAAACCTGCCTGACCTGTATCAAAGTAAATTCCTTCAACTCTATTAATTACAGTCTACAACTTCTCCTATAGAAACCTGCCTGACCTGTATCAAAGTAAATTCCTTCAACTCTATTAATTACAGTCTACAACTTCTCCTATAGAAACCTGCCTGACCTGTATCAAAGTAAATTCCTTCAACTCTATTAATTACAGTCTACAACTTCTCCTATAGAAACCTGCCTGACCTGTATCCAAGTAAATTCCTTCAACTCTATTAATTACAGTCTACAACTTCTCCTATAGAAACCTGCTTGACCTGTATCAAAGTAAATTCCTTCAACTCTATTAATTACAGTCTACAACTTCTCCTATAGAAACCTTGACCTGTATCAAAGTAAATTCCTTCAACTCTATTAATTACAGTCTACAACTTCTCCTATAGAAACCTGCCTGACCTGTATCAAAGTAAATTCCTTCAACTCTATTAATTACAGTCTACAACTTCTCCTATAGAAACCTGCCTGACCTGTATCAAAGTAAATTCCTTCAACTCTATTAATTACAGTCTACAACTTCTCCTATAGAAACCTGCCTGACCTGTATCAAAGTAAATTCCTTCAACTCTATTAATTACAGTCTACAACTTCTCCTATAGAAACCTGCTTGACCTGTATCAAAGTAAATTCCTTCAACTCTATTAATTACAGTCTACAACTTCTCCTATAGAAACCTGCCTGACCTGTATCAAAGTAAATTCCTTCAACTCTATTAATTACAGTCTACAACTTCTCCTATAGAAACCTGCCTGACCTGTATCAAAGTAAATTCCTTCAACTCTATTAATTACAGTCTACAACTTCTCCTATAGAAACCTGCCTGACCTGTATCAAAGTAAATTCCTTCAACTCTATTAATTACAGTCTACAACTTCTCCTATAGAAACCTGCCTGACCTGTATCAAAGTAAATTCCTTCAACTCTATTAATTACAGTCTACAACTTCTCCTATAGAAACCTGCCTGACCTGTATCAAAGTAAATTCCTTCAACTCTATTAATTACAGTCTACAACTTCTCCTATAGAAACCTGCCTGACCTGTATCAAAGTAAATTCCTTCAACTCTATTAATTACAGTCTACAACTTCTCCTATAGAAACCTGCCTGACCTGTATCAAAGTAAATTCCTTCAACTCTATTAATTACAGTCTACAACTTCTCCTATAGAAACCTGCCTGACCTGTATCAAAGTAAATTCCTTCAACTCTATTAATTACAGTCTACAACTTCTCCTATAGAAACCTGCCTGACCTGTATCAAAGTAAATTCCTTCAACTCTATTAATTACAGTCTACAACTTCTCCTATAGAAACCTGCCTGACCTGTATCAAAGTAAATTCCTTCAACTCTATTAATTACAGTCTACAACTTCTCCTATAGAAACCTGCTTGACCTGTATCAAAGTAAATTCCTTCAACTCTATTAATTACAGTCTACAACTTCTCCTATAGAAACCTGCCTGACCTGTATCAAAGTAAATTCCTTCAACTCTATTAATTACAGTCTACAACTTCTCCTATAGAAACCTGCCTGACCTGTATCAAAGTAAATTCCTTCAACTCTATTAATTACAGTCTACAACTTCTCCTATAGAAACCTGCCTGACCTGTATCAAAGTAAATTCCTTCAACTCTATTAATTACAGTCTACAACTTCTCCTATAGAAACCTGCCTGACCTGTATCAAAGTAAATTCCTTCAACTCTATTAATTACAGTCTACAACTTCTCCTATAGAAACCTGCCTGACCTGTATCAAAGTAAATTCCTTCAACTCTATTAATTACAGTCTACAACTTCTCCTATAGAAACCTGCCTGACCTGTATCAAAGTAAATTCCTTCAACTCTATTAATTACAGTCTACAACTTCTCCTATAGAAACCTGCTTGACCTGTATCAAAGTAAATTCCTTCAACTCTATTAATTACAGTCTACAACTTCTCCTATAGAAACCTGCCTGACCTGTATCAAAGTAAATTCCTTCAACTCTATTAATTACAGTCTACAACTTCTCCTATAGAAACCTGCCTGACCTGTATCAAAGTAAATTCCTTCAACTCTATTAATTACAGTCTACAACTTCTCCTATAGAAACCTGCCTGACCTGTATCAAAGTAAATTCCTTCAACTCTATTAATTACAGTCTACAACTTCTCCTATAGAAACCTGCCTGACCTGTATCAAAGTAAATTCCTTCAACTCTATTAATTACAGTCTACAACTTCTCCTATAGAAACCTGCTTGACCTGTATCAAAGTAAATTCCTTCAACTCTATTAATTACAGTCTACAACTTCTCCTATAGAAACCTGCTTGACCTGTATCAAAGTAAATTCCTTCAACTCTATTAATTACAGTCTACAACTTCTCCTATAGAAACCTGCCTGACCTGTATCAAAGTAAATTCCTTCAACTCTATTAATTACAGTCTACAACTTCTCCTATAGAAACCTGCCTGACCTGTATCAAAGTAAATTCCTTCAACTCTATTAATTACAGTCTACAACTTCTCCTATAGAAACCTGCCTGACCTGTATCAAAGTAAATTCCTTCAACTCTATTAATTACAGTCTACAACTTCTCCTATAGAAACCTGCCTGACCTGTATCAAAGTAAATTCCTTCAACTCTATTAATTACAGTCTACAACTTCTCCTATAGAAACCTGCCTGACCTGTATCAAAGTAAATTCCTTCAACTCTATTAATTACAGTCTACAACTTCTCCTATAGAAACCTGCCTGACCTGTATCAAAGTAAATTCCTTCAACTCTATTAATTACAGTCTACAACTTCTCCTATAGAAACCTGCCTGACCTGTATCAAAGTAAATTCCTTCAACTCTATTAATTACAGTCTACAACTTCTCCTATAGAAACCTGCCTGACCTGTATCAAAGTAAATTCCTTCAACTCTATTAATTACAGTCTACAACTTCTCCTATAGAAACCTGCCTGACCTGTATCAAAGTAAATTCCTTCAACTCTATTAATTACAGTCTACAACTTCTCCTATAGAAACCTGCCTGACCTGTATCAAAGTAAATTCCTTCAACTCTATTAATTACAGTCTACAACTTCTCCTATAGAAACCTGCCTGACCTGTATCAAAGTAAATTCCTTCAACTCTATTAATTACAGTCTACAACTTCTCCTATAGAAACCTGCCTGACCTGTATCAAAGTAAATTCCTTCAACTCTATTAATTACAGTCTACAACTTCTCCTATAGAAACCTGCCTGACCTGTATCAAAGTAAATTCCTTCAACTCTATTAATTACAGTCTACAACTTCTCCTATAGAAACCTGCCTGACCTGTATCAAAGTAAATTCCTTCAACTCTATTAATTACAGTCTACAACTTCTCCTATAGAAACCTGCTTGACCTGTATCAAAGTAAATTCCTTCAACTCTATTAATTACAGTCTACAACTTCTCCTATAGAAACCTGCCTGACCTGTATCAAAGTAAATTCCTTCAACTCTATTAATTACAGTCTACAACTTCTCCTATAGAAACCTGCTTGACCTGTATCAAAGTAAATTCCTTCAACTCTATTAATTACAGTCTACAACTTCTCCTATAGAAACCTGCCTGACCTGTATCCAAGTAAATTCCTTCAACTCTATTAATTACAGTCTACAACTTCTCCTATAGAAACCTGCTTGACCTGTATCAAAGTAAATTCCTTCAACTCTATTAATTACAGTCTACAACTTCTCCTATAGAAACCTGCCTGACCTGTATCAAAGTAAATTCCTTCAACTCTATTAATTACAGTCTACAACTTCTCCTATAGAAACCTGCCTGACCTGTATCAAAGTAAATTCCTTCAACTCTATTAATTACAGTCTACAACTTCTCCTATAGAAACCTGCCTGACCTGTATCAAAGTAAATTCTTTCAACTCTATTAATTACAGTCTACAACTTCTCCTATAGAAACCTGCCTGACCTGTATCAAAGTAAATTCCTTCAACTCTAATTAATTACAGTCTACAACTTCTCCTATAGAAACCTGCTTGACCTGTATCAAAGTAAATTCCTTCAACTCTATTAATTACAGTCTACAACTTCTCCTATAGAAACCTGCTTGACCTGTATAAAAGGACTAAAACATGTTCAGTGTTTGTAATTTACCGCCATAACACGGAGGTTCCAGGTGCTTAGGTTTGTATCACCTTCTGATTAGTCTCACTGTATATTTGGGGTACTTGAGGTCAAATAAGACTGGGTCACCTTGGAGAAAACTGTAACCCACTGAGTATAATGAGAGTTGAGAAAATCTATTAAGGCCCTTTAAGTTAAAATTCATTGGGGGCTTTATAGTTCTGCAATATGTTTGGCTTTCTACCTAGCAACGGAAGCACTGCATAGAATAATGGCTCTGTTAAGGAACAGTACAGTAGTAGGAAGCACTGCATAGAATAACGGCTCTATTAAGGAACAGTACAGTAGTAGGAAGCAGTGCATAGAATAATGGCTCTGTTAAGGAACAGTACAGTAGTAGGAAGCAGTGCATAGAATAATGGCTCTGTTAAGGAACAGTACAGTAGTAGGAAGCAGTGCATAGAATAATGGCTCTGTTAAGGAACAGTACAGTAGTAGGAAGCAGTGCATAGAATCATGGCTCTATTAAGGAACAGTACAGTAGTAGGAAGCAGTGCATAGAATAATGGCTCTGTTAAGGAACAGTACAGTAGTAGGAAGCACTGCATAGAATAATGGCTCTGTTAAGGAACAGTACAGTAGTAGGAAGCACTGCATAGAATAATGGCTCTGTTAAGGAACAGTACAGTAGTAGGAAGCAGTGCATAGAATAATGGCTCTGTTAAGGAACAGTACAGTAGTAGGAAGCACTGCATAGAATCATGGCTCTGTTAAGGAACAGTACAGTAGTAGGAAGCACTGCATAGAATCATGGCTCTGTTAAGGAACAGTACAGTAGTAGGAAGCAGTGCATAGAATCATGGCTCTATTAAGGAACAGTACAGTAGTAGGAAGCACTGCATAGAATAATGGCTCTGTTAAGGAACAGTACAGTAGTAGGAAGCAGTGCATAGAATAATGGCTCTGTTAAGGAACAGTACAGTAGTAGGAAGCAGTGCATAGAATAATGGCTCTGTTAAGGAACAGTACAGTAGTAGGAAGCACTGCATAGAATCATGGCTCTGTTAAGGAACAGTACAGTAGTAGGAAGCAGTGCATAGAATCATGGCTCTATTAAGGAACAGTACAGTAGTAGGAAGCACTGCATAGAATAATGGCTCTGTTAAGGAACAGTACAGTAGTAGGAAGCAGTGCATAGAATAATGGCTCTGTTAAGGAACAGTACAGTAGTAGGAAGCAGTGCATAGAATAATGGCTCTGTTAAGGAACAGTACAGTAGTAGGAAGCAGTGCATAGAATAATGGCTCTGTTAAGGAACAGTACAGTAGTAGGAAGCAGTGCATAGAATAATGGCTCTGTTAAGGAACAGTACAGTAGTATAGTTGACAAATAATAAAACAGTCACTTAAAAACAAACCATGATCACGAAAGCCTTGCAAGGATGGCACTGACTAAATCTGCTCGGCCACATGGACTCATCTACTTACTATAGCAGGAAAAACAAAGCCTTGCAAGGATGGCACTGACTAAATCTGCTCGGCCACATGGACTCATCTACTTACTATAGCAGGAAAAACAAAGCCTTGCAAGGATGGCACTGACTACATCTGCTCGGCCACATGGACTCATCTACTTACTATAGCAGGAAAAACAAACGGTGACATGCTTCACACCCAAAGGTAGTGAAAGGAGGCACAAGTAATGTTCCTCAGACAATGAATAAAAAACAATAATAATTGTGACAGGACTATACAAGAAATAATCCCCAGCGAGTGTTACATTATGTATATAGGTGATAAGGAGGTAGAGTGGCACAGTAGGCAGCTTTGGCAACTCACACCAAGAGCTTCTCCAATTCAATTCTCAGCTGATGGCCCTTCTATATGGCATCTGCACATCCCTCTGGGTATTCTGGATTCCTTTGACCTTCCAAAGATACGCACATCTAAATTCGTCTTGGGTGTGTGTGTGATATAAGAAAAGCCTGGCAATCTACTTCCACTACTTAGTTACAAAGTACACCTCAGGGACTGCACTGGCTGTGACTCGTGAAAACATTTATGTACATATGTGAATAGCTGCGCTTGGAGAAAACTACAGTTGTACTGAATGTGGCTTTCAACAAAGCTCATTTGTAGGATTCACACTATTTGATGCTGTACTCTAGATCACTATGTGAAGAATATCATGTGTGTATGTGCATGTGTGCGTGAGAGAGAATAGCTATGAATATATACTGATTAATTTACACATACACAGTAATCATAACTCGACTGAATGGAAAAAAATACACAACTGTGCGGACACAATTGCACATTACCATATATATGCCCAAACTCTACAGGTTCAAGGACTCAGTCAAAACACATTCAAACCCACAAGCACTGCAAACTATAAGTACATACAGCCAAAAATTGAAACACACTGGCTTACAGCCTATACAAATTACACTGACAAGTGCACCAACAGATAATATATTGTTCTTTTTTTCAGGGAAAGATGCTTGTCCCCCACCCCACCTCTTTGACTTTACATACACCAAACCAGCAGCAAGTAAAGTGCATATTCCCAGTCTCTGCTGTACTGAAATAAAAAGGCACATTTTGATAGGATGTATACCTCTAACACAACTACTCAGTTTGATTGGGAGACTGGTCAAACCATTTGATCAGCTATTCTCTTGATTGCGAATGGAATTCCAATATAAACACCTGTCTATAATACACCCCATTATAAAACATGAAAACATTTTAGTTATGTACTTACCATAACTTCGGATGTATGGGATCCATCTCGCCTACATTCATAACTGATGGGTTCGGAGCCGATCCCTCGGCTCCGACTTGGCCAATATATAGTAGAACGAAGTCTCTAATTGGCTGGGCTACCCCTTATCCCAGAATGCACCACGCCTGCTTCCCCAGATCTTGTTTGTTCGCTTTTATATACCTACATCCAGGCACAGAAACATACCAACAACTGTAACAAACTAAAGTCCTTCAAGAGAAAAACTCAGTAAGTAGCAACATTTCCTCTAAGTCCAATGGGAAGGGGGAAGGAGGGCGGGTACGTATGAATGTAGGCGAGATGGATCCCATACATCCAAAGTTATGGTAAGTACATAACTAAAAGATGTAATGGGATCCTATCTCACCTACATTCATAACTGATGGGACAGCATCCCTAGCACCTAAATCCCAGGTGGCTCATTGGAAAACACTCCTGAGAACTGTGGAACCAAAGGAAGCTCTACCTCGAGAAGCCACATCTATCTTGTAATGAGAAATGAAGGTGTGCGGAGAAGTCCAGGTAGCGGCCGCACAGATATAATCTATCGATAATTTGGAGTGAAATGCTACAGAAGTAACCATTGCCCTGGTAGTATGAGCCTTGACTGGGAATGGTAGCTCTTTGCCGGACTGTGAATAGATGAAGGAGATGCAATCTTTAATCCATTTGGCTATGGTGGTTTTAGCCACCGGTTGACCCAACCTATTTTCCGCAAAGGACACAAACAGCTGATCTGACTTTTGTGTCTGATTGGTCCTACTTAAATAAAAACGCAGTTGTCTGTGAACATCCAACTGATGGAAAATATATTCTGCGCTATTGGAGAATTTGGGAAAAAACACCGGGAGCTCCAAGGATTGCTGAATGCATAAGGGGGATGCTACCTTGGGCAAGAAAGAGGGATTTAACTTGAGAGACACTCTGTCTTTGTGAAAAGTCAAATAAGGAGAATTAGAACAGAGAGCCTGAAGCTCTGAGACCCACTTGGCAGAGGTTATTGCCACCAAAAAAGCGGTTTTCCAAGATAGAAATTTTAAATCACAAGTAGCTGCTGGTTCAAAGGGACGGGCAGTTAAAGAAGCTAGAAACATATTCAGATCCCAAGGGGGCACAGGATGGGCTATTGGGGGCCGAAGGAGCCATGCTCCTTTAAGGAAAGATTTGCAAAGCCTGTTTGCCATTAAGGAAGGCTCAAAGGAGACATGAAAATTAGAGATAGCCGCCAGTTGGACTTTAATTGTGGAAACTGAAGAGCCCAAATAAAACAAAGAAGCCAGGAATTCTAAAACCTGAGGTACTGGGGTGGTAAGGGGATCTATACCTCGTTGCTGGGCCCAAAGAGCAAACCTCTTCCACTTGCTGGAATACAGTTTAATAGTGGAAGGTTTGTGAGAAGAGGACAAAATGTGGATGACGTCTGGAGAAAAAGAGTTATCTCTGACTAAGGTTGGAAGTGGAGTAACCAAGCGGCCAACCTCAAGGATCTGAGGGATGGGTGAGACTGTCCCAACTGATGAGTCAACAGGTCGGGCACTAGATCCAGAAACCATGGGCCCTCCACCGCATACCTCAGAAGGAAGGGGAACCAAACCTGACGAGGCCAGTGTGGAGCAATCAAAATCATGTCGCTCCCTAGATAAATCGCCTTCTGTATCACCTTCGGGAGAAGGGGAACCGGAGGGAAGGCGTAAAGTAGACCAGGGGGCCAACTGTGAGCTAGAGCGTCCTTGGGAATCTGCCCCTGAGAGGGAGTCAGAGTGAAGAAGTCCCTGCATTTCGCATTGTGAGGACTGGCGAACAAGTCGCAAGAAGGGAGGCCCCACTTGGCGAAGATGTTTGCAGCCACCCTGTCATTGAGGGACCACTCGTGGGGTAACAGGAGAGTTCTGCTCAGCCTGTCTGCAATCACATTGGATTTCCCCAGAATGTGCGTTGCCACTAGGAAATGCTGGGTAGAAATCGCCCAATGCCACACTCTCATGGCCTCTCGACAAAGAGGGTAGGACCTGGTTCCGCCTTGCTTGTTTATGTACCAGACTACCGACATGTTGTCGGACAGGATCGCAATAGTACCCCGTGGAAGAGCATGATGAAGTGCTTGCAACACCAGTAGCACCGCTCTCATTTCCAGGATACTGATATGTAAGTGTGCTTCGTGAGCCTGCCACGTGCCTTGGACAGACCTGTCCAGATAATGACCCCCCCACCCTGTCTGGGAAGCGTCCGTGGTCACTGTGGCGATGGGAGGCTGAAGGGCAAAGGGTCGCCCCTGGTCCAGGTTGGACCGAAGCAGCCATCAACGTAGGTCCCAACGGCAAATTTCGGTAATCTGGACCAAATGGTTCAGGAGAAGTTCCTGAAAGGACCATTGAACCGACAGTAGCCATTGCAGCACCCGCATGTGCAGCCTGGCTAAGGGGACTAGTAGAATAGTCGAGGCCATCGTGCCCAATAACTGCAGAATCAGTCTGGCCTGAACTCGTGATCTGGGTAACAGGGTTTGAACCTGAGACTGCAGGACCTGAATCCTTTCTACAGGCAAGAATGCCCGCATTCTTCTTGTGTCTAACTCTGCGCCTATAAATGTAATAAGCTGTGACGGCTGCAGCACAGATTTTCCCCAATTGAACATGATTCCTAGTGAATGACCCAAACTGACTGTGGTCATAAGCGCCCGAACTAATAGATGCTTGGAGGTGGCAGTAAGGAGCCAGTCGTCTAGATAGGGAAACACTTGGAATCCTAGACTTCTCAAGTGAGCTGTCACCACTGCCAGACACTTGGTGAACACCCTGGGGGCTGTGGTGAGACCAAAGGGCAGTGCTCGGAACTGGAAAAGACTGGTTCCCAGGCGGAAGCGTAAATGACTCCTGGACTCTTGACTTATCAGAATGTGATAGTAAGCGTCCTTGAGATCTATGGAGCACATCCAGACATCCTTCTCCAATAATGGGAGAATGGACTGAAGGGTGACCATTCGGAATTTGGATTTGTTTACAAAGCGATTCAATGAGCTGAGGGCCAAAATGGGCCTTAAGTCCCCTGTCTTTTTTGGCACCAAAAATAGTCTTGAGTAAGTTCCTGATCCGATCTGGTCGGCGGGGACAGGCTGGATGACTCCTTTTCTTAGCAGCTTTGAAACCTCGACTGCTGCTTGATCCCGCTGACTGGGTGGCACATCTGGGATTTTCCCGATAGGAAGAGGGGGGATCTTGGTGAAAGGGATGAGATAGCCTCCGGTTATGGTTCAGAGCACCCACTGATCCTTGGTGATAGATTCCCAAGCCTGTGGGTGTTCCGCAAAACTACCCCCGACTGGCTCCGGAGATGCGCAGTCGGGCCACATCTCAGGGACGGGGAGCGTAGGATGAACCATGAAAGGAATGGCAGTCTCCAGAGTTACGGGGGCCTCTGCCACCTCTGCGGCGGCGTCTTCCTGAATCCCTTCCCCTGTCTCTAGAGGGGGGATCACTCGGTCGAGTAGGGAAAGACCTTTGAGATTTCCTGAACCACATTTTCCCTCCTCTCTGGGCCTTGGGGTAAGGTCTAGAAGGAGCGGAAAAACGGGCCCCCACGGCAGTCAAGATCTTGCCCTCCTGCTCGCACTGAGTCAGTGTGTCTTTCACCTTGGGTCCAAACAGGGAGAACCCATCAAAAGGGGCGTCGGTGAAGGAAGACTTAAAAGCCTCCGCAAAGGGACACAAGCGTAACCAGGCGTGTCTTCTAAGAGCCACGCCTGTTCCCGCTGCTCTACTCGCCCGTTCGGCCGCATATGAGATGAGCCTCATTGACGAGTTGACTATTGAAGATAGGGTAGTCATCTGGGCGCCAACAGTTTGGGCTAACACCTCAGGAAGGTTACCCGTAAGGGACTCTCCTAACTCTTTGAGGAGGTCCCTTTGGAGCCTGGTGAAATGACAAAGGTAATTCAGCGACCGCAGGGTAAAGGCCGCTGAAGAAAGGGTACGCTTCCCGTACCTATCCATGCTCCTGGAATCCTTATTAGGAGGCTGAATAGACGTTGAAGCCTCTGCCACGTCCTGCTGAGTGGCAGATGCCACCATCATCGCATCTACTGCAACTCCTTTGGTCAAAAATTCCTTTTGAGGAGGGGCTGAGAGGAACTTGTTAGGCCTGGCGGGCACCGGTTCCACAGAATCAGGGTGTTCCCACACCCTTCGAGAAACTAAATCTAGCAATTCATCAAAGGGTGGAGACACCCAAGAGGCGGAGGGCTGGGCCACAAAGGCCTTGAGGAAGACTGACTCCTCTGCGGAAGGGGTTTTGGACTGCCAATCGCCTCTCTGTCTCAGGATCTCGAGGATATCTGAGAATGAAACGTCATCCGAGGACGATTTTGGGGACCCCTCCGCATCATCGAGGTCAGTATCTGAAGTGACAGACTCATCCTGGGAGTCAATGTGCTTCCTCTTGCACAATTTCTTCCTTGGAGGTTCATCCGAAGCGGATTCAGAAGGACCTCTCGAGAGAAGGGAACCCCCCCAAGGGGGTATCCTCAGGCCCTGGGGCCCCGCTGTCGTGGGAATGAAGCACACCAGAAGCACCAGTTCCCAAGTCTAGGGACGGTGAGGTACAGACTTGCTGAGCCGGCAAGGACATGGCCAGCGCACTCCTCATGGCCTCAAAAGCAGGACCCCCAGACTCTACGGAGGATACCGGCTGAGAGACCACGACGGTACCGGGAATCCCTGCGGCCGACGCTCCGAGAGGAAGACTAGGCACCGAAGCTACCAGTTCCAAAGTGTTCCCCTCGGCCCCGACCGAGAAAGTCCCGGTACCGAACCCTGACGCCGAGGACAGGGTAGGAATGATGGTCGGCTCCGAGGGAGTCTCGGTTCCGACTGGACGACTCTGCTCTGCCATCACAGACTCCAACGGTTCCGAGGAGGTTGGAGGAGGAATCGGATGTGTCGAAGTGGGGATCGGGGCTGGAGCCGAGACCATTTTTGCAAAAACCTGGGACTGGAAAAGCCTCTAGATAACTCTGTCCAAATCTGAGTCCGATAACCTGGAGGATTTAGAGGAAATAGATGGGGGCCGAGACTACTTCTCTCTCGGCTCCGATAGACCAGGGGATCGGCTCCAAAACGGCTCCAACACCATTGGCACTGGATCCGGAACAGTATGAACAAGCATCGGCGCCGAAGGGGACTTCGGGGCCGAGGGAGGAGAGTCTGAGCTGCACACCTCCAACGGCTCCGAGACCAAAGGAGCCGAAGCAGGTGATTCGCCTCTCGATCCCCCAACCTGCGGCTCTGACACCAATGGAGCCGAGGAAAGAGGTATCGAGGCAGACCCTTCCACCCGAGGCTCCGAAGCCATTGGAGCCGAGGAAGAAGAGGTCAACCTATGCTTCTTGGAAGTCTGTTCCGATGGACTGGTCGGAGCCGACGACCTTTTCTTTTTAGAAGCAGGAGAGGAAGGAGAAGCCAAGGCTTCCTCAAAAGAGGGCTTAATAAGGCCCTTAAGGATCAATTTATTTTTACGTTCTTGGAAGGACCCTAGAGGAAAAAGCATGACAAATACTACATGTTTCCTGCAAATGTTTCGGTCCTAAACAATAAACACAAACAGCATGGCTATCAGTAATAGACATTTTGTAATTGCACTTGGTGCACTTTTTAAAGCCAGACTTCTGCTCTTTAGACATCCTATCACACAACAATTTTTTTACCACAAAAAAATAATCTTAAAGTAGGGCACGAGCCCTTGACTCTAAACGGGACTGGCCCAAGATAGAGAACACGAATCGGGCAGAAACCTCTAACTTAAACGGGCTCGATCAATCAAGTAAACCTTAAAGTAGACAAAATTTAACACATTGGCTCACAAAAAAAAGCTCATTAACTCACAAATAAGGGCAAGGGCCCTCTAACTTAAATGGGCCTTGCCCGGTAAGTATAAAAAAATACCAATCACACCGAAAACTTTTCACACACACATGTAAAGCTGTTAAAACAGCTGTTTATTAAATTCGTGAAGAAACCCCTAAGTCAAAAGACCAAAAAGTATACAAAAAACCACTTAGCTCCAGCCAAGTCGAGACCACGTCTAGCTTGAAAAGCGGCAAACGAGATCTGGGGAAGCAGGCGTGGTGCATTCTGGGATAAGGGGTAGCCCAGCCAATTAGAGACTTCGTTCTACTATATAGTGGCAGAGTCTGAGCCGAGGGATCGGCTCCGAACCCATCAGTTATGAATGTAGGCGAGATGGATCCCATTACATCAAGCTATCAAATTTCACAAAGCCAGTTCTTCAAGTCTAAACAAACCATCCTAAATAACAGGATCAAATGCTTCTGGAATTAAGTTAAGTGCCTACTGATTGAGACAAATGATGATCTTCAAAGGCCACCTTTGCTTACTTAATCTTGCATATTTCCTAAAGGATTTCACTAATATCCTACACAAACAAGACAATATAATGCACACTCCACATATTCAGCCCCAGAGACTCATAGTGCAAGTCCCAGAATTACAAAAAGTCATCTCAAGGTCCAATAGAATAGTAAATACTGAACATCAGTCTGCTCCCTTAAAGCAAGGGGACACCCACAACCACCACCCAAACTTTTCTATAACAACTCAAAATTCACCACATCTAACAGAAAATGGAATATTCATAAATTCAGTGTCGTGGGACTTGTGCCAATGAATCTCCTTCTCCCACTCACTGGTTACCTACAACATTCTCCTTCTCCCCTCACTAGTTACCTACAACATTCTCCTTCTCCCATTCAATGATTACCTACAACATTCTCCTTCTCCCCCTCACTGGTTACCTACAACATTCTCCTTCTCCCCCTCACTGGTTGCCTACAACATTCTCCTTCTCCCCCTCACTGGTTACCTACAACATTCTCCTTCTCCCCCTCACTGGTTACCTACAACATTCTCCTTCTCCCCCTCACTGGTTATCTACAACATTCTTCTTCTCCCCCTCGCTGGTTGTCTACAACATTCTCCTTCTCCCCCTCACTGGTTACCTACAACATTCTCTTCTCCCCCTCACTGGTTGTCTACAACATTCTCCTTCTCCCCCTCACTGGTTACTTCCACATTCTCCTTCTCCCTCTCACTGGTTATCTACAACATTCTCCGTCTCCCCCTCACTGGTTGCCTACAACATTCTCCTTCCCCCCCCTCACTGGTTGCCTACAACATTCTCCTTCTCCCCTTCACTGGTTGCCTACAACATTCTCCTTCTCCCCCTCACTGGTTACCTAAAACATTCTCCTTCTCCCCTCACTGGTTACCTACAACATTCTCCTTCTCCCCCTCACTGGTTACCTACAACATTCTCCTTCTCCCCCTCAATGGTTACCTACAACATTCTTCTCCCCTCACTGGTTGTCTACAACATTCTCCTTCTCCCCCTCACTGGTTGTCTACAACATTCTCCTTCTCCCCCTCACTGGTTACTTCCACATTCTCCTTCTCCCCCTCACTGGTTGCCTACTGGTTACTTCCACATTCTCCTTCTCCCCCTCACTAGTTATCTACAACATTCTCCGTCTCCCCCTCACTGGTTGCCTACAACATTCTCCTTCTCCCCCTCACTGGTTGCATACAACATTCTCCTTCTCCCCATCACTGGTTACCTACAACATTCTCCTTCTCCCCCTCACTGGTTACCTACAACATTCTCCTTCTCCCCCTCACTGGTTACCTACAACATTCTCCTTCTCCCCCTCACTTATCCTACTCTTTGTACCTCAAAATTACTAAAGCAATCAGTCTGCTCCCTTAAAGCAAGGGGACACCCACAACCACCACCCAAACTTTTCTATAACAACTCAAAATTCACCACATCTAACAGAAAATGGAATATTCATAAATTCAGTCTTGTGGGACTTGTGCCAATGAATCTCCTTCTCCCCCTCACTGGTTACCTACAACATTCTCCTTCTCCCCCACACTGGTTACCTACAACATTCTCCGTCTCCCCCTCACTGGTTGCCTACAACATTCTCCTTCTCCCCCTCACTGTTTATCTACAATATTCTCCTTCTCCCCCTCACTGGTTACCTACAACATTCTCCTTCTCCCCCTCACTGGTTACCTACAACATTCTCTTCTCCCCCTCACTGGTTACCTACAACATTCTCCTTCTCCCCCTCACTGGTTGCTTACAACATTCTCCTTCTTCCTCTCACTGGTTATCTACAACATTCTCCTTCGCCCCTTCACTGGTTGTCTACAACATTCTCCTTCTCCCCCTCACTGGTTATCTACAACATTCTCCTTCTCCCCCTCACTGGTTGGCTACAACATTCTCCTTCTTCCCCTCACTGGTTATAGGTTCATAGGTTCATACTAGGCTATCTGCCCGAGGGCATTTACAAGCCTAGCCCATAGTTTTGTGGCTTACGCCACCCCTTTAGTATGGGGAACTATACCCATTATTTTGCTGTGCCTCTGTCGAGCAGTGACACTGAGGTAATCCCTGGGGTATATCTGCGATCTCCCATCCATTGGTCAAGATTTCTCTTGAACAAGGCCAGTGAGGTGCTCTGCCTCACATATACTGGGATTTTATTCCACAGCATAGGGAGTCTTTGGGTGATGAATCTATCCCTCCAGCACGTCCTATTAATAGCAGTGTCGAGGTTTAAGTCTCCGCCCTTGTGGCTCTGACGGATCTAGATGTTTTGAGGTGAAGCATATTCATCAAATCTGGGTTTGACATGGCCTTGTATGTTAGGCAAAGGTCACCTCTGAGCAAGCGGTGGCGACTGAATAGAGCTGGAGTTCTTTCAGTCGGGCAGCATAGGATAGATGTTTGAGACCCTTTATCCTTTTGGTGAGGAACTTTTGTGGCCTCTCCAGCTGCTGCAAGTGTCGGGTCAGATACATTCCGAATGGGGCATTGTACTCAATCACTGGTCTGATGAGTGATGAGTATAGGGAGACTATGACCTCCCTTGATCTAGATGAGAATCCCTTCATGATAAGGTGGGCAATGTAGAAGGTCTTCCTAACTACTTTAGCTACATGGGTGTCGAATAACAGACTACTATCAACCTGGGTCCCCAGGTCCCTGATAACTTCTTCTGTGCTCAGTGGATTGCCACCTATTTGGTAGCTAGGGGTAACCTTGTTTTTCCCGAAGGGTATGACTATGCATTTTTTGGCATTTAACTTTAGGCCATGGCTCTGGCACCAGTTATCCGCTTCTGTGAGACCCTTCTGAAGGATATCTGTGTCAGATGTGTTTTCTACTATGGCCCAGTTTGCAGTCATCTGCAAACTTTGTCAGCCATAACCCTCCTGTGTTTGCTTGTACTGGAAAAGTAGATGCCAAACAAGAGTGGGCCCAGGACTGAGCCCTGTGGTACACCACTTGTGACAGGCTTTGAGTCTGACATGGCGCCAGCAACTCTGACCCTGTGGGTTCTGTCACTCAGCCAGTTTGCAATCCATCTTGTGATGTATGGGTTAACATTTAAGCTGATGAGTTTTTCAATGATACCCGAGTGGGGTATTGTATCAAGGCCTTCGCCAGATCGAGGTAGGCTGTATGGACTGCCTTTCCCTCATCAATGGCTTTGGTGACGGTTTCAAAAAGTCAACCAAGTTTAGAAGGCATGATCTGCCTTTGACAAAGCCAAACTGGGATGGATCCAAAGTCTGCAAATTCCTATGTCTTTATTTATAAGGTCCATTATGATCCTCTCCATGGCTTTGCAGATAAGGCTTGTCAAGCTAATGGGCGGTAATTTCCAGGGTCGGTGGAGGCACCGCCTTTGTGAAGTGGGACCACAGTTGCAGTGCGCCACTCCTGGAGTGCGTATCCAGAGGTAAGACTATAATTAAACAGCTGTCCTAGCTGTGGGTTTAATTCCTCGTTGAGTTCGTGGAGCACACAGCCGGGGACACCATCAGGTCCCATGGATGCTGTGTTTTTGCTTTGGAGAGAGCAGTTCTCACTTGGGCGTTGGAGATGTTTGGGGCTGCAATCGCTTGGTATAGATATCTCTCCTTTTGGGGGGGAGAAGTTTGCACTGAACCTGTCAGCCAGTATGTTGGCAATGTCTGTAGGATCAGTAATCTTCACATCATTTTGAACTAGTTCTGAGCATATCTGGGAGTTTCCTCCCAGGTTTCTAACATAGCTAAAGAAGGCATTATGATTGTCTTTTGAGTCTTTAGCTATTTTTCTCTCAAAATTTGCTTTGGATGATTTTATGAGAGCTCTTAGTTTTTACTTATAGTGATCAAGGGTGTCTTACCTTTTAAGGATTTTGCTCTATCTTGTAGTAGCTTCCTCCTTTTGTTGTAGAGTTTGTTTATGGCTGGGGTCCACCAGACTGGGCGCTTGCCTTTGGTACAAAGAGTCTTTGTTTTGCTTGGGATTGCCTTATCCATGCAGTCCTGCAGGTGCTGGTAGAAGGCATTTGTAAGTGATTCAGCGGCTTGAGTACTGTTTTCCCGGCTCGGGGCCTTAAAGGAGACCACACTAGTCTTTAGAAGTGTGAAGTCGGCTTTCGAAGTTCTTTACTGTGGTCTTTTTATTTCAGGTGGGGTGGGATGAGGACCTCCAGCGAGATTAGTTTGTGATCTGATCTCACCAGTGAGGGGTATACTTCGGTGTTGAACATTGTGTTCCCATGTTCGTGATGATGAGATCAAGTATGTTTTCTCCTCTTGTGGGGATGGTGACTAGTTGTTCCATGGCATTTGAGTTTATGAATTCCAGGAACTTTTGGGCTAGGGTGTTTGGGCTTGAGTAGTGTTCCCAGTCTATATTAGGGTAATTGAAGTCACCTAGTATGATGGTGTTTGGTGATACATTTATCCCTCTAGTGTTTGCAGGAAGGCCATGTGAGGTACCTGAGTTTGTGAGGGTGGCCTGTAACATGCTACAATTTGCAGAGCAGTCTTGCCTATGGTTAATTGCACCTGGATGGTCTCCGATGCATCGTGCATTGCCACCAGTCTTGAGGTGTGGGTGTCCTTGATGAATATGGATACCCCCTCCTTTCTTGGTATTGTCCGGATTTTGGGGCGGAACGCATGATAAGAGGTAAAACCTGATAGTGCTGGGGTGCTCTCAGGAGCCTTGAACCAGGTTTCTGTCACTGCACAAACATCGATGTTCTCCATACTGAGAAGGGCCTCGAGTCGTGCATTTTGAGATTTAGACTTCTGGCATTGAGCAGCATTACCCTTAGTTTTTTCCTTTTTGTGTTCTAGGGTGGCAGGTTTAGAATTTGAGCATTGCCTAAAAAAGGCACTATGGGGGTGGCAAGAGCCTTTGCCAATATCCGGAATCCCAGGGGTGACAGGTGCAAGCCGTCCCTTGCGAAGCAGCGTGGCTTGTCCAGCATGTCATCCCAGGCAGACAGACATTGGATCCCCTTTGAATGACACCAGAGTTTAAGCCAATTGTTAAAGCTGATCATCTTATCTCTGTATTGTGGCATCATTCTTGGTGAAGTTAGGATACTGCTCAAGGTCAGGGTCATACCTGCCTGGGCTACATAATCAGAGAGCTCCTCAATGTCTCTTTTCATGTAGTCCAAGGAGGTTACGTACAACATTCTCCTTCTCCCCCTCACTGGTTACCTACAACATTTTCCTTCTGCCCCTCACTGGTTATCTACGACATTCTCCTTCTTCCCCTCACTGGTTGCCTACAACATTCTCTTTCTACCCCCTCACTGGTTACCTACAACATTCTCCTTTTCCCCCTCACTGGTTACTTCCACATTCTCCTTCTCCCCCTCACTGGCTGCCTACAACATTCTCCTTCTCCCCCCTCACTGATTGCCTACAACATTCTCCTTCTCCCCCTCACTGCTTACCTACAACATTCTCCTTCTCCCCCTCACCGGTTACCTACAACATTCTCCTTCTCCCCCTCACCGGTTACCTACAACATTCTCCTTCTCCCCCTCACCGGTTACCTACAACATTCTCCTTCTCCCCCTCACTGGTTATCTACAACATTCTCCTTCGCCCCTTCACTGGTTGTCTACAACATTCTCCTTCTCCCCCTCACTGGTTATCTACAACATTCTCCTTCTCCCCCTCACTGGTTATCTACAACATTCTCCTTCTCCCCCTCACTGGTTACCTACAACATTCTCTTCTCCCCCTCACTGGTTACCTACAACATTCTCCTTCTCCCCCTCACTGGTTATCTACAACATTCTCCTTCTCCCCCTCACTGGTTGCCTACAACATTCTCCTTCTTCCCCTCACTGGTTACGTACAACATTCTCCTTCTCCCCCTCACTGGTTACCTACAACATTTTCCTTCTGCCCCTCACTGGTTATCTACGACATTCTCCTTCTTCCCCTCACTGGTTGCCTACAACATTCTCTTTCTACCCCCTCACTGGTTACCTACAACATTCTCCTTCTCCCCCTCACTGGTTACTTCCACATTCTCCTTCTCCCCCTCACTGGCTGCCTACAACATTCTCCTTCTCCCCCTCACTGCTTACCTACAACATTCTGCTTCTCCCCCTCACCGGTTACCTTACAACATTCTCCTTCTCCCCCTCACCGGTTACCTACAACATTCTCCTTCTCCCCCTCACCGGTTACCTACAACATTCTCCTTCTCCTCCTCACTGGTTATCTACAACATTCTCTTTCTCCCCCTCACTGGTTACCTACAACATTCTCCTTCTCCCCCTCACTGGTTACCTACAACATTCTCCTTCTCCCCCTCACTGGTTACCTACAACATTCTCCTGTTCCCCCTCACTGGTTATCTACAACATTCTCCTTCTCCCCCTCACTGGTTACCTACAACATTCTCCTTCTCCCCCTCACTGGTTACCTACAACATTCTCCTTCTCCCCCTCACTGGTTACCTATAACATTCTCTTCTTCCCCTCACTGGTTACCTATAACATTCTCTTCTTCCCCTCACTGGTTACCTACAACATTTTCCTTCTGCCCCTCACTGGTTATCTACGACATTCTCCTTCTTCCCCTCACTGGTTGCCTACAACATTCTCTTTCTACCCCCTCACTGGTTACCTACAACATTCTCCTTCTCCCCCTCACTGGTTACGTACAACATTCTCCTTCTCCCCCTCACTGGCTGCCTACAACATTCTCCTTCTCCCCCCTCACTGATTGCCTACAACATTCTCCTTCTCCCCCTCACTGCTTACCTACAACATTCTGCTTCTCCCCCTCACCGGTTACCTACAACATTCTCCTTCTCCCCCTCACCGGTTACCTACAACATTCTCCTTCTCCCCCTCACCGGTTACCTACAACATTCTCCTTCTCCTCCTCACTGGTTATCTACAACATTCTCTTTCTCCCCCTCACTGGTTACCTACAACATTCTCCTTCGCCCCCTCACTGGTTACCTACAACATTCTCCTTCTCCCCCTCACTGGTTACCTACAACATTCTCCTGTTCCCCCTCACTGGTTATCTACAACATTCTCCTTCTCCCCCTCGCTGGTTACCTACAACATTCTCCTTCTCCCCCTCACTGGTTACCTACAACATTCTCCTTCTCCCCCTCACTGGTTACCTATAACATTCTCTTCTTCCCCTCACTGGTTACCTACAACATTCTCCTTCTCCCCTTCACTGGTTGCCTACAACATTCTCCTTCTTCCTCTCACTGGTTATCTACAACATTCTCCTTCTTCCTCTCACTGGTTATCTACAACATTCTCCTTTGCCCCCCTCACTGGTTGTCTACAACATTCTCCTTCTCTTCCTCACTGGTTACCTACAACATTCTCCTTCTCCCCCTCACTGGTTGCTTACAACATTCTCTTTCTTCCCCTCACTGGTTGCCTACAACATTCTCCTTCTCCCCCTCACTGGTTACCTACAACATTCTCCTTCTCCTCCTCACTGGTTATCTACAACATTCTCCTTCTCCCCCTCACTGGTTACCTACAACATTCTCCTTCTTCCCCTCACTTATCCTACTCTTTGTACCTCAAAATTACTAAAGCAAAAGGGCTCCAAACGCACCTTGAACAGATCACTCCTCATGCCCTAACAAAGATGACCACCACCCTTAGTTCACATACCACTGTAGAGACTTTCACACAACCACACACATACGACCTATGTCTCATGTCTTAGTCAAACCCTCCCCAAGCAAGCCAAACTACACAGACCAACACTTTACACTTCTCTTGTATCTCCATCTTACCCACCTTGGGCAAGCTACTTGAAAAATGAGCTCACACCCAGCTAGTCAATTCCATCCATCAACAAAAACTGCGTTCTCACAAACAACATGGCTGCTGGACAAGTAGCTGCACAATGACAGCAATGTCGTCCATCTCAGTAAAAATACTAAATAATATGGACAACAGCATCCTTACAGATGCAATCTTTACAGACTTAAGTACCTGACCTGGATGACCATTTTTTAATCATATCTCATATGCTAGAACTAGGCATCAGCCCAGAACCATGCCTATGGTTCTATAACCACCCCTCAAATAATCATTTTTCAGTAAAAAATTTGAAATGCAACTTCACAGAGAGCCACCGTTAGTCAAAACGGTGCCACATGGACTACACCCAGTGCTTTTTTCTATTTTTATTAGCAAACTTTCCTATGACCTTCAACTAACAATCCTACCACATGCCAATGAAATGGCCCACATTCGCTTGAGTAAGTCTCTTCCAACCCAGGCCATTGTTTACAAAGTTACTTCAGTTCATTCTTTAACTGGATAACTAACAAGAAACTACTACTCAGCACTTCCAGAACCAAATACATGATCTTTGGTGCCATCCAAACTTAAGAACTGCTTTTGCCATCCTTCCCTACATCCTTTGTGCCACCTAAATGCTGACGTTTCAGCATTCAGTGCCATTACTACTTAGACTCCCACACTACAGAATACATTCACAACATCTGGTGATGTATGGCCATTACCACTAACTAGACTGATTTTTTTTTGCTCCATTTTTTTTATAAGAAAAGGTACAGCTGTAAGTTTAACAACGTAATTTACAATGTTCATCTAACCTCAGATTATACAGTCACTCAAAAGTAGCAGATCATGTAATGGTAAACACTCTGCATATCTAAAATTGTTAAAACCTTGGAAAGCAAAGTGGGTATTTTTCACTGTATTGTGGAATAGTAATATCTGCTGTATACAGGATAGTGTCTATTTTGCTATCGGAGATTTATTTGCTTTTCACTCACATTTTTAACTGCTTCTGCCCCTTTAAGATGTATTGTTTTGATTGCGTGTTGTAGTTTGTACTGTGTAGAGCTGAACGTAAAATGTGCAATATGAAAAGAGCACTAGCATAACATCTGCGGATGTTAGCAACGATGTCCCATGAATGTTTTACAGGTCCATAAGTTCAATCTGCTCATAGCTTTATGTTTATAAGATGTTATTGTAACAGCCTGTTTTGTTTATCCTTCAATGCATAACTTGGTCAACTGCTGACTACATACTATTTAATCATAGTCTGTCTAGCCAACTCACCTCAGCCCTTTTTTCTTTTTCTCATATCTTTAGGTACCCTGATTCAACAACTAAACAACTAAAGCAAGGTGCTCGTCACACTGATCAACAGAGTGGCCTACACACTACAACCAGCAAAACTTGCATGTTGAGTTTTTTTAATAGAAATACATCACACTGTTTTCAAATAAATGCGCTCGTACATCACCTGAACCGTGACTAGTTTAATCTAGTTGTTCCTTCCCCACCTTTCTTTTTTAATAGTCCCCTCAAACAATCTCCCTAACTAAATCATGGATACACACAGACCTATAGCTGTAATGTAAAATTAAATACTATCACTTTATAAAATAAAGGCATTTTGGTAACTAGACATATATTGTTACAGACCCAATAGCCAGCACTCACCTGATCAGTAGATTGTTTTTTTCTAAGCTTGTACACTGTGTCATTCTGTTTTATCCCACTCTGTTCACCCTCACTCCGCTCCCCTACCCTAACCCATTCCCATCCACCCTCACTTTCCCTACATTTATCTTGAAAGAGCCACTCCACACTCCTAGCCATCCAATCAAAACAGCCCTCCTAGATTAAATCAAACTATACAACTACAATGCCTAACTGCAAAACTCCACCCACCCAAATAAAACTTCCCCCAGCCAACCTCCACCACAACATCAGAACGAACTATATCTGCATGCAGTCACTCTAATGCTCCTAACACTAGCCGCACATTTTTCCTCATATCACACTACAATAGGTGAACCCAAGCCATCTCTCTCCACATCTTAAATCTGCCACTAAAACCTACGAACATTTCCCTATCCTGCTCTATCAATAACATTATAGCCTTTCATCACAAACACTAAACCCTACTTCCTCACCCAAATATCCCTAGAATTTCTCAGAAATATGATAAACACATAGTCAAATTCTTAAAAACTCTAGTTAATATAGCATCCAAACTTACTTGTAGTGGGAACATACAGCCCAACCCTGGCCCAAACCCCAACCTAAACAACTCAACTTTCCAAAATATAACAATTCTCAGTCAACAACCATTCCCCATAGAAACAAATATGATATCTCACTATTAAATATTAATATCAGAAGTATCAACAACAAAATCTATGAGCTGAATGCCACTCTCTCTATACTCACCTAACATCGTACTCATCACCAAAACTTGGCTAAAACCTAGTATTTCCAATAATGAGATACTCCCACCAGTTTACAATATCATACATCTGGACAGGACAGGCAAAAGAGGCCTGGCACTACTCTCTCAAAACCATCTGTCTACAGAAACGATGGGGCATAACGCTCCCAAATTTGAAAATGAAGTAATACTTATCAAACTTAACATTAACCCCAAGACACATATAATAACCATAGGTACCTACATCCCACCAGGGAATAACAGCCATACATTAGAAAATATATTGAACTGGACTTCAAAAACATTGCCTCAGGAAATAATAGCTATGGGGATTTTAATAAAGACTGGTCAAACTGCAACTCACAAAATCCCAACAACCACATCAATCTCTATGGGTTCACCCAACTCATACAAACACCAACTAGGATTAACAAATCATCAAACAGGCACTCCACTCTTGAATGGATCTTGACAAATAAACCAGCCCTCTCCTTATACTCTGGTTGTCTACCTGACAGCCTCAGTGACCACTTCCCAACCTATTTACTTAGACAACGAACTAACCTCATCAAATAAACTAGATACCAGCAAATAAGAAACAAAAAAACACTAACCCCAGCACCCTCATAAATATCCTCAAACATTGTAACTGGACACCTCTTAAACTACTACCCCTAGAAGCCATAAATTATTTTAACACTACTTCCTGGCTATCCTAAACACACAGGCTTCCCCCAGGACTATATGTATTAAATCAAACTTTGCTCCATGGCTAAACAAAGAAACTAGGTCTCTACTAAAGGCAAAACACAAGGTCTGGGACAGTTGGTACAAAACTAAATCCCAAACAGCATTACAAACCTACTGGGAGCTTAGAAACAAAGCAAAGAGGCAAATTAAACAAGACAAGATAAATTACTACTCTGATATCTAAACAATGCACCAAAATAACCCAGAAAAATTCTGGTTAACAATAAACAATATAAACAGGTAAAGTCAGGATACCCCTCCTCAACTCCTAATAATTACACAGACAACATTAACACCAAATTCAATAAATATTTTACTGAAACAATCTTAGCCCTCTCCAATAGTCAACCTCAAACTCCTACTACAATTACTCCTATGCCAAGTAAAAACAATACCACCTCTTCTCCCTGCAACCTGCATCAACCGAAACAATAAAAAAACTTAAGAAATGAAATCCCACTACTCTAGCTGCAGAGAACTTACCAGCTGAATTCTTAAAACTAACAGCTGAGGGAATTGCCTATCCAGTATCCATATTTATTAATAGATTCACAGCAGAAAGTACAGTTTTGTACCTACCATAAATGTAGATGTCCAATAGGAATGCATCTGCAGTCCTTACAAATGCGTTGTCCTGTCGTCAGGCAGCCCTTCGGTCGGCCAGATTCCAAAGTCTGGGTCTGGCCTCGGCTGGTGTCGCACTTCACCCGACGTCATAGCTGCAGTTATTCGGGTATAAAGGCATCAGCCGACGCCATTTTCCTCAGTGTTTCTTGCCCCAGATGCCAGGTGCCCTCTTGGAAGGCTAAATTTGGATAAATGCCAATGATTCCAAATAGTAGAGAGCAAACACAAAAAATAAGCATGTATGTACATATATACAAACAAATACACCATAATAGATCCCCCCCCAAGCTAGCTGAAGGCTGGCAAATACCCTAGGAGTACCTCAGAGGGGAAGGTGGGTGGGTAATCCTGACTGCAGATGCATTCCTATCGGACATCTACATTTATGGTAGGTACAAAACTGTACTATGTCCTTCAAGGATGCATCTGCAGTCCTTACAAATGGGTAGAATACCACAGCTAAACAAGGAAAGGAGGAAAGAGTAGAGATTATGGTGTAGCTAGGATCCCTTGCAAAACAGCAGTGGCAAAACCTGCTCGGGATCTAGAGTATAAAGGTAAATTGTAATGCTTGGCAAATGTATGCACGGAGGTCCAAGTAGCAGCCTCTATAATGTCCTTGGTAGCCACTCCTCGTAAGAAAGCTGTGGTAGTGGCTATAGCCCTTGTGGAGTGAGGCCTGATGTTCTCTGGAGTTTTCTTTCCATGGTAGGAGTAACAAAATCTAATGCAATTTCCTATCCATTTGGAGATTGTCTGTTTTGAAATTGGTTTTCCTTCCTTTCCTGTGGCATATGCTACCAGAAGCTGGTCAGTTTTTCTATTGGACTTAGTCCTGTCCAGGTAGTAGCGTAACTGTCTGTGTACATCCAAGGTATGCAAAAGTCTTTCTCCCTGTTCTGTGGGTTTGGGAAGAATGTAGGTAGGTGGATAGCCTGATTTAATGACACTCTGGATACCACCTTAGGCATAAATGTAGGATTTGTTCTCATGGACACTCTATCTTGATGGAAGATCAGGAAGGGTTGCACTGCCATTAATGCCTGTAGTTCAGAGACCCTTCTTGCTGAAGTTATTGCCAGCAGGAAAGCAGTCTTCCAGGATAAGTATTGTAATTCTGCTGTTGCTGCTGGCTCGAAGGAGGAAGTGTCAATTTTTCTAGCACAAAGTTCAAGTCCCATGCTGGCAATGGTGGTTTCCTGGGAGGTTTTACATTTTTAATTCCTCTCAGAAACTGTCTGAGCAGGGGATGAGAGAAGACAGGAGGATCCAAGCTGTATTCTGCTGAAATAGCTGATGCATGTATCTTGATGGAAGAATAGGACAGGCCTGTGTGGAAGAGCTCTGCCAAGTACTCCAGGATGTTGGCCATGTTTACCAGAGTCACATCTTCTCCCTTTGCAGTACTCCAAATGAGATATCTTTTCCATTTTGCTGCATAATTCTTTCTTGTTGAAGGTCTGCGAGCCTCCAGGATTATGTCTTTAACCCTTTGGGATAAATTTGGGTTAATTGCTGTTATGTAATGTTCCAGGCAGTTAGCTGCAGAGTTTTCAGGTTTGGATGCAGGATGTTGTAGTTGTTCTGTGTTAAAAGTAATGGGATCAGGGGTAGTGTCCATATTTGTTCCCGAGACATGCTCCTCAGCAATGGGTACCAATGTTGTCTTGGCCAGTCTGGAGCTATCAGAATGATCCTTGGACGGTCCTCTTTGATCTTCAGAAGCACCTTGTGCATCAAAGGAAGTTGTGGGAATGCGTATGCTGTCAGGTTTTTCCAACTGAAAGATAGGGAGTCCACCTTCCAAGCAAGTGGGTGGTACGTCCTTGTGCAGAATTTCTTTAGCTGGTGATTGAATGGGGATGCAAACAAGTCTATTTGTGGTAATCCCCATTCCCTTGTGATGGCTTTGAAGATGTCCGGATGAAGCATCCATTCGTGGGCATCTGTGGTTGTTCTGCTTAATATGTCTGCTAGAATGTTTTCTTTTCCCGGTACAAAAATTGCTTGTAACTGAATGTTGTAGCTCAGGGCCACATCCCATAGGTCCAGTGCCAGCCGGCATAGAGGATATGAATGGGTGCCTCCCTGTTTGTTGATGTACCACATAACTGTGGTGTTGTCTGTCCTTATCATCAACTGACCTTCTTGGAGAAATGGTCTGAATGACTGGACTGCCAATTTTACTGCCAGCATTTCCTTTAGATTTATGTGTAGGCGCAGCTGGTCTTGAGTCCATAAGCCTTGTATGCACTTGCCCAGCATGTGTGCCCCCCAACCGAGGTCGGAGGCATCTGTCGTGATGGTTTGGCTTGGTTGGCTGTTGCAGAAGGGCAATCCTGTGTTTGATTGACAGGCCTGAGCCCACCATAGGAACTCTTGTTTCAGGCATGGGATTATTGGAATTTTGGTTTCTAGGCTGTGCTTGTGTTGGGACCACAAATTCTTTAGGTACCACTGTAGCTTTCTCATATGCAGTCTGGCATGAGGGACCAGAATTATGCAGGATGCCATGAAGCCTAGAGCTTGCAGTACTTTTCTTGCAGTTAGGTGGTTCTGCTTTGTTAATGCCAAGAAGTAGAGCAGTAGTTGCTCTTTCTTTTCTGCAGTTAGGAATGCCATTTGTTTTGATGTGTCCAGCTCTGCACCCAGAAAGGTTATTCTTTGGGATGGAATCAGCCTTGACTTTTTTATATTGACTGTATATCCCAAGGCTTGCAGCAGGTAAATGACTCTTTGTAAGTCTTCTGTTAGCTTGCTTTTGTTGTCCGCTTGTATCAGGCAGTCGTCCAGGTAGGGATAAATTTGGATTCCCTGAAGTCTGCAATGAGCAATTACTGATGCCAGGCATTTCGTGAACACTCTGGGCGCAGTAGATAAGCCAAAGGGCAATGCTGAAAATTGATAATGCTCTGATCCTGCAAGAAATCTGAGGTATCTTCTGCAAATTGGTCTTATGGGGACGTGCAGGTATGCCTCCTTGAGATCTAGAGTTACCAGCCAAGACTCCTTGCCCAGCATGGGAAGAAGCTGCTGTAGGGTCAGCATTTTGAATTTTGGAACAATAAGGAATGTGTTTAAAGCGGACAGGTCTAGAATGGGTCTCCATTTGTTTTCTTTTCTTGGTACCAGGAAGAGTCTGGAGTAAAATCCCTTTCCTTGCTCCATAGATGGTACCTTTTCCACAGCTCTCATTCTTAATAGCTGAGATATTTGCTTTAGAGCTTCTGTCCTTTGAGTAGGTGGTAGGTTTGGCATTCCTCTCTTTCCTGGTAGAGTATGGAAATGGAACCTGTAACCTTGGTCTATAGTTTGCAAAATCCATTTTTCCCTTGTGATGCAATGCCAGTTTTTTGAAAATAAGGTTAGTTTTCCGCCTAAGGGTGCTTCTAGTTGTTCCCTGGTAGGCGGTGCCACTGTCAAGTCACTGTGATTGTGTTGTTGTAGTGGTGGTGTCTGTGTCTGTGCCTCGCTGGTTGTTACCTTGCCATTGGCATCCCCTGTAGGCACCCCTGGATTGGTTTCTGCCTCTTGAACGCCTATTCCTGCCTCTCTGAGCCTTAGAGGAGTCCGGAAAGGACCAATTCTTGGAGGGCCAGTTCCTGCTAAACCTTGGAGGTTGAACCTGTAAGAAATCTTTCATCGTTTGTACAGATTTCGCCTTCTCTTCCATCTTTTTTAGTACCTGCTGAGCAGGGGAACCAAATAAATTGACCTTGTCCATGGGTGCATCCAAAAGCTTTGATTTGACATGGTGTGGTAATGCCTGTTCTTTCAACCATGCATGTCTCCTGATAACTGTGCCAGTCATGGCTGATCTAAAGGAAGCCTCCAGTGCATCATAGCCACATTTTAAAGAATGGTTACTAACCTGCTGTATGTTATGTACCATTTCCTGAACATATTTTTTATCTAAAGATTCCTCAGAGGAAAGCTTTTTAGTTAACTGGTCAAGCATAAACTCTTGATATTGAATCATATGAAATTGGCAGTTCAAAGCCCTAGCTGACAAGGTAGCAGAAGTGTAAACTTTTTACCCCATCTCTCTAAAGACCTGGATTCCCTTTCAGAGGGAGGGTTTTAGTAGAAGTAGCAGCTACAGCTTTAGGGCCCTGGGAGATAGTCTCTGGATCTGCAAAGGAGCCTTGTATAAATGGTGATGAGTGTCCGGGACCCTGTAGAACCTATCGGGCTTAGCAGGAGCCGGAGGTAATGAATCAGGAGCAGTGCAAGCATCATTAAATGCATCATCTACAACAGAAAGAACTGGAGGTATAGCTAAAGGCCTATGTTGTGGCAAATGTAGAAAGGTTCTAAGCCTTTCTCTGGAGTCTGAGAAATCTTGGCCCTGCCACTGAAATTGTTCCCTCATAGCATGCAAGGTTTCCCCAAAGGAAAATTCCTCAGGTGGAGAGGCTGAAGGAATGGACTCTTCCGCATCAGAGTCTTCGTAAGGAGAATAAGAAGCCTCAGGAGGGTCTGTGTGTTCTGAGTCATCAGAGGAATCATCAGTGGATACTGGTTCAGGGGGCTCTGCTCTAGGTCTCTTTTCTGGAGGTGGGAGAGAGGACCTGTCTGGATGAGGCTGGGATCCACGAATTAAAGAAATTAGATCCTCAGCCAAAGAAAGCATATGAGAGCTAGTGCTGGGCCTGTGTGAGGGGGGTTTGGCAGGCACAGTTTTTGAAGCTTTGGCTGCTTTAGCCCTGGCAAAGGCCTTAATAGACATGGCTGCAGGAGGCCTAGCAGCTCCACGTGCAGGGGTTGAAATATCCAGGGGAATTGTGTCTGATAATTCCTGAGAAACCGCAACAGAAGGCTGGATTTCAGAAGCCGATTCTACCAGGTTAGAGGAGGCCTCGGTAGAAGGCATGGTTTCGGCTGGAGAAAGAACCGCTTGCTCGGTTTCGGCCGAAACCGAGACACTCGTGGTTTGCTTAATCGCGGTTTCGGCCGAAACCGCGGACCGCGAGTGTCGGTCCTTTTCTTTTCGTTTTTTGGAAATTTGCGTTGTCTGGGGATCCGACGGCATAATATAGGCAAAATCAGAGCCGAAAATTTGTTCAGCAAACTCCGACCGACGTCTAAGCGTCCGTCGGTTAAAAGAAGCACAGGCTAGACAAGCTGCTACGTCGTGGTCTGGGCCTAAACAATGTATACAGTAGGAGTGGAAATCTTTATGAGGTATTTGTTTCCCACAAGATAAACAGTTATTCACTTTCTCTGACATCGGCTGAGGCAAGAAAGAGTCCCCAACGGGTACTTAGCTTTTAGAAGTCTTCAAGTAGTATTCGGTAGTAGTAATCTCTGGATCTGACCGACCGGCACTTGCGAACAGCTTCTGCTTGAGCGCACGCGGCAAGAAAGACTGAGGAAAATGGCGTCGGCTGATGCCTTTATACCCGAATAACTGCAGCTATGATGTCGGGTGAAGTGCGACACCAGCCGAGGCCAGACCCAGACTTTGGAATCCGGCCGACCGAAGGGCTGCCTGACGACAGGACAACCCATTTGTAAGGACTGCAGATGCATCCTTGAAGGACATCACCAAGTCCCCATCATCTGGAAAACTTCCCACATCATCCCACTTCATAACGGGGGTACATCAACTGATCTAATTACTGCCCTATTGCAATCATATCTCCACTGCTTAAGATACCAGACAGAATCATTCACAAACAAATCACAGATTACCTACAAACTAAAAAGCTACATACCACTACTCAGCACAGTTTCCGACCATGTCACAGTACAACCACTGCCCTAATGTCATTTAACAATACGGTCAACCTTCACAGAAACAACAATAAATATGTATTCTCCATCTTTCTAGATTTATCAAAAGCCTTTGATATGGTCTCACAAACTACTAAGTGTCCTTTCTGAGCTACACTAATGCCAATCTACTCTTGCCTGGTTCCAGGATTACCCATCTGGGCTCCAGCAAGCAGCACGTTGACAACAAACACATCATCCCTTCTTCCAGTGACCCTAGGAGTCCCCCAAGGCTCAATATTAGGCCTTCTATTCTTCTCAAAATTTACAAATAACCTATACTTCAGTCCCACAGGCCTTGCTCATCCAACATGCAGATGATTCAACAGTAATATGCGCTGCTACCATACATGAACTCTAAACACTAACACAACAATCCTTCCTAGCAGTAAACACTTGGCTAACTAATTCCTGTCTAATTCTGAACCCCAAAAAAACAAAGCTCATGTTATTCTAACCCACAAAAACAATCATACCCACTATCACATTTAACACTTGTTTCAACAAACACCATAATCTCCCCCTCAAATCACACCAAACTTCTGGGAGTGGAAATCAACTGCAACATAAGATTTGACATACATCCATCCCAAACCATAAAAAAGTCCACAAAAAACTTGGGACGCTATACAGGAACCTACACTACTTCACAAAAAAATACAAAATCTACTATAGCCAAATCCCATCTGATCTCAGCACTGCTCTATGCATCCCCCATATTCACAAACCTAAGAAAATCTGAGACAGAAAAACTTGAATCCTGTTAAAACAAAACAGCCAGGTATGCTGCTAACTCGCCCTTTAGATTGCACCACTGTGCAGCACTCAAGCAACTCAACTGGCTGGCATTTCCCCAACTACTACTCTTTAATCAATTAAGTATGGCCCACAAAATCTATCACCAGGAAAAACCACCTACCCTGCAAACATTCTCAACACCATACTCCAGTGCCAGAGCTCTATGGTCTACCAACAACCCCCCCATAAAGATAAATACAGAAAGATCTAGCTGGAGAATCCCTTTTCTCAAATTACATAGGCAAAATCTGGAATGCACTGCCACCTTACATTACCTCTTCTACAGCCTTGCCACAATTAAAAAAAAATCCTAAAAGATCACTTTTTCAACAAATGGCTGTGCCAATGCACACTTTCTGACTAAACTTTTACTTTCAGATAATTTTAAATCCTCTACTGTGTGACACTAATACCTTCCAAATACAGGTGCATTTAGCTTGATGATTAAAATAATAATTAACCTAAATCTATGTTTGTACTCTACAGAACTTGTATAGTGCTAAATCTGTCTTGCTTTCTCTACCCTATGCACTTTATTTCTGATCCTCCAATTCTTTACAGAAGTTATATAGGATTCATGTTGCATAATCCCAGTTTCAATAGCCTATTTATCATGTAATATAACTCACTTCATTGAGAAACTGTATATATTTCTTGTTAGTAGAAACTCTGTATCCTTGTGTTTGTAACACACTGTGTATTCAGATGTAATCAAATCGATACAAATGTTGCTACATTTTATATTCCACGTGGAACTTTTCTCCTTGGGCCTCCGCTGAAAAAGGACATGTGTCCAGTCGGACTTTCCCGATAAACAAGTATAAAATAAAATAAAAATAAAAACCCAAACTACCCTAACTCACTATGTCTCTACATATCAGGTCAGCAGAAAACACTCATTAAAACATCTCATTTTAAGCATCTAGGCAGACTCATCCCAAATAAATACCCCTATAATCGAGTCCAGAAAAAATTCCCATTTTATGACCTCCACAGCAGGAGCAGCAATTTGAAAAGGTGTCCTTTCACACCTAGGATACATAGTACCATTCTTTGCTGCTACTTACAAAAATACCTCACAAACCATCTCAGATAGAATACATAGATTTATCACTATTCCCCCAAAGACAACACCTCCATTTTCTATAAAAAGCAAAACCTAAATGTCTTGCAAACATACAGCAGGCCTTTTACTTGCCTCCCTGATATTAAGACTTCAGCACTTGGATACCTTTTCTTCATTAGCTACAAACTTTCTGCAAAAATCCATTCATAGATTACTAAGCTAACGACCCAGGGGGGGCCTTTCTACACATAGAAAGTTCTCCTGAAAGAATGATGATGTCCTGTATCCAAAAAGGACATTGAGGACCAGGCATTTATAAGCTACCTCTGACCATAAGGGACGAGGGTGCCAAGCCCAGACTAAATTTCCTATTCCCTATCCACTGGTCTAAGTTGCACTTAAACTGGGTAATAATCAAACTCTGCTTCACATGGATGGGAAGCCTGTTCCCACAGGAGGGGCAGTCTCTGGGACACATATCTGTCTCTCCAGCATGTTCTGATTAAGTCACAGACAAAATTCAGGTTCTAGACCTTGTAATTCTGGTACTGTTTGACTTATGAATATGCAAGGAGGTTTAAAAGTGTGGAGTCTGCGGATGCCTTGTAAACAAGGCACACATCACCTCCAAGCAATTTAGAGGAGACTGAGTAGAGGAATGGCTTTAAGGAGCTCTGCAAATGGCAGGTTTGTTGTACCTTGTCAGGTACATAGCAAAGGGAGCAATGTACTCTATGACTGACCTAATAAGGTTAGAGTACAGAGGGATAATGACCTCTTTGGACCTAGACACCATGCCCTTACTTATAAGTTGTGCAACATAAAAGGTCTTCCTAACCACTGTGGCCATGTAATGGTCAAAGTTAAGGTTACTGTCTACATGTGTACTCAGATCCCTGACAATTGGTTTGACTCTTAGGGGTTTATTATCAACATGGTAATTAGCCATGAAGGTTGACCTCCCAAAGGGTACAATTATGCTTTTCTTAGCACTGAGTTTAACACCAAGCTTTAGGCACCATTTGTTAGTTAGACATAGGTCTCTCTGAAGAATGCTAGCGTCTGCAGGGGAGTCGATGATAACCCCAGGCTGCAATCATCTGCAAACTTAGTCAGCCATAAACCTTCCGCATTTGGTTCCACTTCAGAGAAATAGATGCCAAAAAGGACAGGGTCCAGTACCAAGCCCTGTGGGACTATGCCAATGACTGGCTTCTTGGTGGAGGTGGCCTCACTTATTTTGACCTTCTGGGTCCTATCAGTGAGCCAGCTGGCTATCCAGTGGGTGATGAAATGGTTTATACCTTAATTAGGAGGATTTTTTCCCACTGCCATTTGAATCCTTGTTAGATCAACACTACAACTCATTTGTCTGAAACAATCTGCTGCCTAAGAGAGAAATGTAGATTCAGACTCTCTGGAAGGGATAAGGGACTGTCAGGGTTGGGGTACAAGGTCCCTTATGTAGTCAATTGACCTTATTTGACTCTTCTTTGTTTTGGGGGGGGGGTTGTGCTTTTGGTTTTGTACCTGCCAGACACAGCTGTTTAAACATCTGCTTCTTGGAAAATTTTGAGAGGCACAGCTGAAAAATCTGACAGATCTCTTGAATCAGCTTACCTCTCTCATCACATTTTAAATAATCTCTGCAGCAGGAAGCCCAGAATCTAAATCCCTATATAAAGGGGAAGTCAAAATATCATTATTTTACATTTCTTGGGAGATTGTGAGAATGCAGCCAGGCAAACCTCCTCAACACAGTACCAGGGTCAACAGTGCTGAATAATGACCTGAGAAATGGAATAAACTAAACCAGATAAAGCAGATTTTTAAGAGGGAACTGCAAATAAAACATTCCTCATACTTTCGCAATTAGACAGAATATACTTTAACAAACTGGCAATTTACAATTCTAAACATCAAAGTTGACGAAGATACACTTTCCCCCAAATGTATCAATAGCTTTACCATCCTTCGTGAAGGAGAAGTATTAGAGTTAACTTTTAGTTATGTACTTACCATAACTTCGGATGTATGGGATCCATCTCGCCTACATTCATAACTGATGGGGTTCGGAGCCGATCCATCGGCTCCGACTCGGCCACTATATAGTAGAACGAAGTCTCTAATTGGCTGGGCTACCCCTTATCCCAGAATGCACCACGTCTGCTTCCCCAAATTTTGTTTGTTCGCTTTCATACCTACATCCAGATACAGAGACATACCAGCAACTGTAACAAACTAAAGTCCTTCAAGAGAAAAACTCAGTAAGTAGCAACATTCCCTCTAAATCCAATGGGAAGGGGGAAGGAGGGAGTATGAATGTAGGCGAGATGGATCCCATACATCCGAAGTTATGGTAAGTACATAACTAAAAGATGTAATGGGATCCTATCTCGCCTACATTCATAACTGATGGGACAGCGTCCCTAGCACCTAAATCCCAGGCGGCTCATTGGAAAACACTCCTGAGAACTGTGGAACCAAAGGAAGCTCTACCCCGAGAAGCCACATCTATCTTGTAATGAGAAATGAAGGTGTGCGGAGAAGTCCAGGTAGCGGCCGCACAGATATCATCTATCGATAATTTGGAGTGGAATGCTACAGAAGTAGCCATTGCCCTGGTAGAATGAGCCCTGACTGGGAAAGGTAGCTCTTTGCCGGACCGTGAATAAATGAAGGAGATGCAATCTTTAATCCATCTGGCTAAGGTGGTTTTAGCCACCGGTTGACCCAACCTATTTTCCACAAAGGACACAAACAGCTGATTTGACTTTCGTGTCTGATTGGTCCTACTTAAATAAAAACGCAGTTGTCTGTGAACATCCAACTGATGGAAAATATAAAAGAAGCCAGGAATTCTAAAACCTGAGGTACTGGGGTGGTAAGGGGATCTATACCTCGTTGCTGGGCCCAGAGAGCAAACCTCTTCCACTTGCTGGAATACAGTTTAATAGTGGAAGGTTTGTGAGAAGAGGACAAAATGTGGATGACGTCTGGAGAAAAAGAGTTATCTCTGACTAAGGTTGGAAGTGGAGTAACCAAGCGGCCAACCTCAAGGACCTGAGGGATGGGTGAGACTGTCCCAACTGATGAGTCAACAGGTCGGGCACCAGGTCCAGAAACCATGGGCCCTCCACCGCATACCTCAGAAGGAAGGGGAACCAAACCTGACAAGGCCAGTGTGGAGCGATCAAAATCATGTCGCTTCCTAGATAAATCGCCTTCTGTATCACCTTCAGGAGAAGGGGAACCAGAGGGAAGGCGTAAAGTAGACCGGGGGGCCAACTGTGAGCTAGAGCGTCCCTGGGAATCTGCCCCTGAGAGGGAGTCAGAGTGAAGAACTCCCTGCATTTCGCATTGTGAGGGCTGGCGAACAAGTCGCAACAAGGGAGGCCCCACTTGGCGAAGATGTTTGCAGCCCCCCTGTCGTTGAGGGACTACTCGTGGGGCAACAGGAGAGTCCTGCTCAGCCTGTCTGCAATCACATTGGATTTCCCCGGAATGTGCGTTGCCACTAGGAAACACTGGGTAGAAATCGCTCAATGCCACACTCTCATGGCTTCTCGGCAAAGAGGGTAGGACCTGGTTCCGCCTTGCTTGTTTATGTACCAGACTACCGACATGTTGTCGGATAGGATCGCAATAGTACCCCGGGGAAGAGCATGATGAAGTGCTTGCAACACCAGTAGCACCGCTCTCATTTCCAGGATATTGATATGTAAGTGCATTTCGTGAGCCTGCCACGTGCCTTGGACAGACCTGTCCAGATAATGACCCCCCCACCCTATCTGGGAGGCGTCCGTGGTCACCGTGGCGACGGGAGGCTGAAGGGCAAAGGGTCGCCCCTGGTCCAGGTTGGACCGAAGCAGCCACCAACGTAGGTCCCGACGGCAAATTTCAGTAATCTGGACCAAATGGTTCAAGGGAAGTTCCTGAAAGGACCACTGAACCGACAGTAGCCATTGCAGCACCCGCATGTGCAGCCTGGCTAAGGGGACTAGAAAAATAGTCGAGGCCATCGTGCCCAATAACTGCAGAATCAGTCTGGCCTGAACTCGTGATATGGGTAACAAGGTTTGAACCTGAGACTGCAGGACCTGAATCCTTTCTACCGGCAAGAAATGCCCGCATTCTTCTTGTGTCTAACTCTGCGCCTATAAAGGTAATACGCTGAGACGGCTGCAGCACAGATTTTCCCCAATTGAACGTGATTCCTAGTGAATGACCCAAACTGACTGTGGTCATAAGCGCCCGGACTAATAGATGCTTGGAGGTGGCAGTAAGGAGCCAGTCGTCTAGATAGGGAAACACTTGGAATCCTAGACTTCTCAAGTGAGCTGTCACTACTGCCAGACACTTGGTGAACACCCTGGGGGCTGTGGTGAGACCAAAGTGCAGTGCTCGGAACTGGAAATGACTGGTTCCCAGGCGGAAGCGTAAATGACTCCTGGACTCTTGACTTATCAGAATGTGATAGTAAGCGTCCTTGAGGTCTATGGAGCACATCCAGACATCCTTCTCCAATAACGGGAGAATGGACTGAAGGGTGACCATTCGGAATTTGGATTTTTTTACAAAGCGATTCAATGATCTGAGGTCCAAAATGGGCCTTAAGTCCCCTGTCTTTTTTGGCACCAAAAATAGTCTTGAGTAAGTTCCTGATCCGATCTGGTCGGCGGGGACAGGCTGGATGACTCCTTTTCTTAGCAGCTTTGAAACCTCGACCGCTG
This sequence comes from Protopterus annectens, assembly GCF_019279795.1. NCBI lineage: Eukaryota > Metazoa > Chordata > Ceratodontiformes > Protopteridae > Protopterus > Protopterus annectens. The sequence continues at coordinate 10,191,439 of NC_056747.1, read as the reverse complement.
CTTGATCCCGCTGACTGGGTGGCACATCCAGGATTTTCCTGATAGGAAGAGGGGGGATCTTGATGAAAGGGATGAGATAGCCTCCGGTTATGGTTCGGAGCACCCACTGATCCTTGGTGATAGATTCCCAAGCTTGTGGGTGTTCCGCAAAACGACCCCCGACTGGCTCCGGAGATGCGCAGTCGGGCCACGTCTCAGGGACGGGGAGTGTAGGATGGACTACGAAAGGAATCGCGGTCTCCAGAGTTACGGGGGCCTCTGCCGCCTCTGGGGCGGCATCTTCCTAAATCCCCCCCCCCTGCTTCTAGAGGGGGGAATCACTCTGTGGAGTAGGGTAAGACCTTCGAGATTTCCTGAACCACATTTTCCCTCCTCTCTGGGCCTTGGGGTAAGGTCTAGAGGGAGCGGAAAAACGGGCCCCCACGGCAGTCAAGGTCTTGCCCTCCTGCTCACACCAAGTCAGTGTGTCCTTCATCTTGGGTCCAAACAGGGAGGACCCATCAAAGGGGGCGTCGGTGAAGGAAGACTTAAAAGCATCCGCAAAGGGACACAAGCGTAACCAGGCGTGTCTTCTAAGAGCCACGCCTGTTCCCGCTGCTCTACTCGCCCCTTCGGCCGCATATGAGATGAGCCTCATGGACGAGTTGACTATCGAAGATAGGGTAGTCATCTGGGCGCCAACAGTTTGTGCTAACGCCTCAGGAAGATTACCCATAAGAGACTCACCTAACTCTTTGAGGAGGTCCCTTTGGAGCCTGGTAAAATGACAAAGGTAATTCAGTGACCGCAGGGTAAAGGCCGCTGAAGAAAGGGTACGCTTCCCGTACCTATCCATGCTCCTGGAATCCTTATTAGGAGGGTGAATAGACGTTGAAGCCTCTGCCACGTCTTGCTGAGTGGCAGATGCCACCACCATCGCATCTACTGCAACTCCTTTAGTCAAAAATTCCTTTTGAGGAGGGGCTGAGAGGAACTTGTTAGGCCTGGCGGGCACCGGTTCCACAGAGTCAGGGTGTTCCCACACCCTTCAAGAAACTAAATCTAGTAATTCATCAAAGGGTGGAGACACCCAGGAGGCGGAGGGCTGGGCCCCAAAAGCCTTGAGGAAGACTGACTCCTCCGCGGAAGGGGTTTTGGACTGCCAATCGCCTCTCTGTCTCAGGATCTCGAGGATATCTGAGAATGAGACGTCATCCGAGGACGATTTTGGGGACCCCTCCGCATCATCGAGGTCAGTATCTGATGTGATAGACTCATCCTGGGAGTCAATGTGCTTCCACTTGCACAATTTTTTTCTTGGAGGTTCATCTGAAGCAGATTCAGAAGGACCTCCCGGGAGAAGGGAACCCCCCAAGGGGGTATCCTCAGGCCCTGGGGCCCCACTGTCGTGGGAATGAAGCACACCAGAAGCACCAGTTCCCAAGTCTAGGGACAGTGAGGTAGAGACTTGCTGAGCTGGCAAGGACATGGCCAGCGCACTCCTCATGGCCTCAAAAGCAGGACCTCCAGACTCTACGGAGGACACCGGCTGAGAGACCACGACGGTACCGGGAATCCCTGTGGCAGACGCTCCGAGGGGAAGACTAGGCACCGAAGCTACCAGTTCCAAAGTGTTCCCCCTTGGCCCCGACCGAGGAAGTCCCGGTACCGAACCCTGACGCCGAGGACAGGTAGGAATGATGGTCGGAACAGAGAAGCTCAGAGGGAGTCTCGGTTCCGACTGGACAACTCTGCTCCGCTCTACCGTCACCAACTCCAACAGCTCCAAGGAGGTTGGAGGAGGAATCGGATGCGAAGTGGGGACCGGCTGCGGAGCCGAGTGGGCTGGAGCCGAGACCATTTTTGCAAAAACCGGGGACTGGAAAAGCTTCTGGATAACTCTGTCCAAATCTGAGTCTGACAACCTGGAGGATTTAGAGGAAATAGATGGGGGCCGAGACGACTTCTCTCTCGGCTCCGATAGACCAGGGGACCGGCTCCGAAACGGCTCCAACACCATCGGCACCGGATCCGGAACCGTATGAATAAGCATCGGCACCGAAGGGGACTTCGGGGCCGAGGGGGGAGAGTCTGAGCTGCACACCTCCAACGGCTCCGAGACCAAAGGAGCCGAAGCAGGTGATTCGCCTCGATCCCCCAACCTGCGGCTCCGACACCAATGGAGCCGAGGAAAGAGGTATCGAGGCAGACCCTCCCACCCGAGGCTCCGAAGCCATTGGAGCCAAGGAAGAAGAGGTCGACCTATGCTTCTTGGAAGTCGGTTCCGACGGACTGGTCGGAGCCGACGACCTTTTCTTTTTAGAAGCTGGAGAGGAAGGAGAAGCCAAAGCTTCCTCAAAGGAGGGCTTAATAAGGCCCTTAAGGATCAATTTATTTTTACATTCTTGAAGGACCCTAGAGGAAAAAGCATGACAAACACTACATGTTTCCTGCAAATGTTTCGGTCCTAAACAATATACGCAAACAGCATGGCTATCAGTAAGAGACATTTTGTAGTTGCACTTGGTGCACTTTCTAAAACCAGACTTCTGCTCTTTTGACATCCTATCACCCAACTATTTTTCACCACGAAAAGTAACCTTAAAGTAGGGCACGAGCCCTTGATTCAAAAACGGGACTGGCCCGAGATACAGAACACAAAACGGGCAGAAGCCCTCTAACTAAAACGGGCTTAGCCCGATAAAGCAGGACGTACAGTAGGGCAAAAAACAAACTTAACAGTAGACAAAATCAACACATTGACTCACAAATAAGGGCAAGGGCCCTCTAACTTAAACGGGCCTTGCCTGGTAAGTAGAGAAAATACCAATCACACTGAAAAAGGTTCACACACACACGTAAAGCTGTTAAAACAGCTGTTTGTTAAATTAGTGAAGAAAACCCTAGGTCAAAAGACCAAAAAGTAACAAAAAACCACTTAGCTCCAGCCAAGTCGAGACCACGTCTAGCTTGAAAAGCGGCAAACGAGATCTAGGGAAGCAGGCGTGGTGCATTCTGGGATAAGGGGTAGCCCAGCCAATTAGAGACTTCGTTCTACTATATAGTGGCCGAGTCGGAGCCGATGGATCGGCTCCAAACCCCATCAGTTATGAATGTAGGCGAGATAGGATCCCATTACATCAAAATGTTTGTCGGCAGATGGATTATTTAAAGCTATTGCTGCTGGGTCAGGTCTGGGATGAGTGTATAGAAACTTAAAAGACTCAAGTCATATTCTTCTCAAAACCACAATTAAACCATACTTGAAATCCCAATATCCAAAAGCTTAACTGCACCAAACACAGTTACTCTATTCTAAGTTCTAAAGTCTGGAAAATTTATTTATTTTATTTCACATTTGTTTACAAGGAAAGTCCTACTGGGACAGAGCCCATTTTCAGCAATGGCTCAGGGAGAAATGCTCCACACAAATGGCTGTGGAATGTGGGAGGAAACTGGAGCACCCAGAGGAAACCCACGCAAATGCAGGGAGGAAATACAGACGCCACACAGAAGGCACCCCAGCTGAGAATCAAACCGGACAACTTTTGCTGTGAGGTGACAAAACTTACCACTGTGCCACCCAAATCTCTGACACCTTATCATAAAATAATACAGAACACTCAATGCTTCACTCTGAGTGAAAATCCTGTCTAACAAACCAATCAGAATCCAAGCACCATCAGGCACATTATAAATTCATCAGCCACCTCCATCAGTAACATCTTCTCTAATTAATTCCATCTTTCAGTAGCTCTTCTACAGTCGACAACCAAGCACTACTTTCCAACCTACTTTCTTCCACTCCATCCTTCCAACCTCTTCCCTCCCTCTCTCACCTTATGTTTCTGCCTGCTTTTTGAATGCATATTGCAAATGCACTGTACAGCTGCATTGCAAATTCTCTGTAATCATCACTTAGATTACTGTTAACTTCTGTTTCTGCATTAGCTGCCTGGACTTGCATTCACTTATTCACACTAACTTGTACAGTTTGATTTTATTAAAAATCAAACAATTAATTAAACCAAGCACACTAGCTACAAATGAAATTCCAGGTGATTTCCTAAAAACTGTAGCCAGCTTAATTACCTTTCTAGTATCCATTCTCATAAATAGGTCAATTCAGGTATCACATATCCCAGCCATATAAGAGAAAAAAATCTCACACCTCACTTCACAGGGGAGGTAACTCCATTGATGTATCCAAGTTTAGGCTCATTGCCATTCTCTCCCCTTTCAAAAACCCTTGAAAAATGCATTCATAATCAATTAATGACTCATTTACAAAATTACCCGCACCCAACATGGTTTCATACCAGGGCTTAACACCATCACAGCTCTCCTACACTATTAACCTAGCCAGTAACAAAGGCCAACTGATTTCTGGATCTGTCCAAGGCCTTCAACATAGTTTCCCATAGCCTATTTCTAAAACAAATCACTTCACTTGGGCTATCAAACACCTACAACGACTGGTTCATCAGTTACCTTTCCAATAGACTCCAGTCTGTTAAATGGATTAATTTTTACTCATCTTTCCTACCCCTCAAAACAGGTGTTCCCCTAAGGTTCCATACTGGGGTCACTGCTTTTCAACAAAATTACCAATAGCCTACACTTTGCCAGATGTCAAGCAACCTTCATACAATATGCAGATGACTCTCCTTTAATCTGCACTGCCAAAAACCCAATTATTCAACAACATATCACCCAAGATTCATTTTCATCAGCTGAAAGCTGGTTCAATATCTCTCAGCTTCTATACGCAAATAAACTCCAAGCAGTGCACGTCACTTATTGGCACTAATATATAAGGCAACAGTACAGTCTCCTCATAAAAATACAAATTTATTGTTGGATAGGGTAAGCGCTTTCACAAATTTACATTTGCTTCATCAGACCATTTCACATAATATGTCACAACAGACTATATTATGTATAAGGAAAGCTATCAAACATAAAAATACTAAAACAGTAAATTAATAATAAAAAATATCAGACATGAGAGATGCATCTTCAACATACATTACTACATTTTGCATAAAAAAAGATTAAAAAAGAAATGGAACAATACAGGAATCATGTATGTGGCACAGATTAAACACACTTTACAGTAATAAAAAAGCAATTAAAGCTCAAAGTAAATGCATTACATGATCAAGAATAGTAAAAAGCATCCAGTAAGAAAAACAAAACCTTCTGTAGACAGCAAAAACAAACTCCAGCAGAAAAAGAAGCAGTGAACAGAGGAAGAGGCTAGACATGAACAAAGTAACACCAGTCAGTACAGAACAGAAGCAGCTTCTCAACTTAGGAATCAAACAAATACACACTTGCGCACAGACACACACACGAAAAACAAAATCTTCTGCAGAAAGGAAAAACAAACTCCAGCAGAAAAAGAAGCAGTGAACACAGGAAGAAGCCAGACGTGAATAACAAAGTAAAACCAGTCAGTACAGAACAGAAGCAGCTTCTCTTAACTTAGGAATCAAACACATACACACACTCGCACACAGACACACACACGAAAAACAAAATCTTCTGTAGAAAGCAAAAACAAACTCCAGCAGAAAAAGAAGCAGTGAACAGGGGAAGAGGCTAGACGTGAACAACAAAGTAAAAAGTAGTTTTGTACCTACCATAAATGTAGATGTCCGATAGATATGCAACTGCAGTCCTGACATATGGGTTGTCCTGCCTCAGGCAGCCCTTCGGTCGGCCAGATTCCAAAGTCTGGGTCCGGCGTCGGCCGATGTCGCCTCCTCCCCGACGTCAGAGCGGCTGGAGTATAAAGGCATCAGCCGACGCCATCTTCTTCAGTGTTTCTTGCCCCAGATGCCAGGTGCCCTCCAAGGAAGGCTAAACTTTGTGAATGGATAAACAGATAAAACCAGACATGCACAACAGTAATAAACAGATACACCATAATAAATATCCCCAGCTGATAAGTAAGGGGAGAAAGGACCCAAAAGGGAAAAAACAGAGGGGTAGGAGGGAGGGAAAACCTGAGTGCAGTTGCATATCTATCGGACATCTACATTTATGGTAGGTACAAAACTGTACTATGTCCTTCAAGAATGCAACTGCAGTCCTGACATATGGGTTGAATACCATAGCCAAGCTGGGAGTGGTAGGACTAAGCAAGAGATGGTGTAGCTAGAAGGCCCTGCAGGACTGCCGAAGCAAAGCCTGCTCGGGATCTGGAGTATAATGGCAGGTTGTAGTGTTTGGTAAATGTATGCATGGAGCTCCATGTAGCAGCCTCTAGAATATCTTTTGTAGCCACTCCTCTTAGAAAAGCTGTGGATGTGGCCATTAGCTCTGGTGGAGTGTGGTCTAATATTAGTTGGCACACTTTTTCCATGAAAAGAATAACAGAATCTGATGCAGTGTCCAATCCATTTTGAGATAGTTTGTTTGGTAACTGCTTTTCCTTGCACTCCAGCTGCATAAGCTACAAACAGTTGGTCAGACTTCCTGGTGGACTTTGTTCTGTCCAAGCAGTAGCATAGTTGTCTGTGAATGTCTAAAGTATGCAGCAGCTTTTCCCCTTTATTTTGAGGGTTAGGAAAGAAAGTAGGCAGGTGAATTACTTGGTTTAGAGACACTCTGGATATTACCTTAGGCATGAATGAAGGATTGGTCCTAAGGGAAACTCTGTCCTGATGAAAGATGAGAAAAGGAGGAACTGCCATGAGGGCCTGTATCTCTGAGACTCTTCTTGCCGAGGTGACTGCCAGCAGGAAAACCATTTTCCAAGAGAGAAATTGCATTTCTGAAGATGCTGCTGGTTCAAAATGAGGAAGAGTTAATTTTTCCAAGACGTAATTGAGGTCCCATGCAGGAATTGGTAGCTTCCTTGGAGGTTTGATATTCTTTATGCCTCTTAGAAGCTGTCTTAGCAAGGGATGCGAAAACACAGGTGGATCACAGTTGTAATGTGCTGAGATAGCTGAAGCATGGATTTTGATGGAAGAGTATGAGAGGCCACTGTGAAACATTTCTGCAAGTATTCTAATATCTGCGGTATGTTCATCAGTGATGCATCCTGGCCCTTGTTGACATTCCAGATGGTGAATCTCTTCCATTTGGCCGAATAGGTTTTTCTGGTGGAAGGTCTGCGTGCCTCCAGCAAAATTTCCTGAACTTTTTCGGAGAGGGAGTCATGGGTCCCAATCATGGAACTCTCCAAGCTGTCAGCTTTAAGGTTTGCAGGTTCTGATGAACAGTCTTGTAACCGTGTTGAGTCAGGAGCAGAGGTCATTGAGGCAGGGGCCACGGTTTGGTGTGAGTTATGCTCAGTAGTAGTGGATACCAGTGTTGCCTTGGCCAGTCTGGAGCTATCAAGATTCCTCTTGGTTGTTCTGCCTTGATCTTCAGTAACACCTTGGTGAGCAAAGGTAGAGGAGGGAATGCATAAATTGTTAGAGCATTCCAGCTGAAGGAAAGAGCATCTGTTCTCCAAGATAGAGGATGGTGTATCCTTGTGCAGAACCTTTCCAGGTGATGATTGAGATGAGATGCAAAGAGGTCTATGTCTGGTCTTCCCCATGCAGGTGCTATTTGTGAGAAAATGTGTGGGTGTAGCATCCATTCGTGTGGATCCAAGAAATTTCTGCTCAACCTGTCTGCCAGAACATTGTCCTTGCCCGGAACAAACTGATTGCAAGTAGATGTTCAGTTTCAGGGACGTTTCCCAAAGAATCATTGTTAGTCTGCAGAGGGGGTAGGAATGAGCGCCCCCTTGTTTGTTTATGTACCACATGACAGTGGTGTTGTCTGTCCTTATTAGCAGATGACCTTGCTGAAGAGATTTTCCAAAGGCTTCTATTGCATGTATCACTGCCAACATCTCTTTTTGATTTATGTGCTGATGTATCTCCATGGGAGTCCATTGCCCTTGAATGCATCTGCCGTCCATGTGCGCCCCCCATCCATGGTCTGAGGCGTCTGTTGTAATAGTTTGACTTGTTGGAGGTTTGTTGAAAAGCATGCCTTCGTTTAAGTGACTTGCTTGAGCCCACCACAAAAATTCCCTTTGCAGGCATGGTATGAGTGGTATTATGTCTTCTAGGTTGTGGCTGTGTTGCGACCACAAGCTTTTTAGGTACCATTGCAGCTTTCTCATGTGTAGTCTTGCCAGAGGGATTAGAAGAATGCAAGATGCCATGAACCCCAGGGCCTGCAGGGTCTTCCTTGCGGTCAGGTGGGTTAATTTTGCTAGACCTTTGAAGTAAGCTGTTAAATGCTCTTGTTTCTCCTCTGTGAGGAAAGCCATTTGTAGCTGTGTGTCCAGTTTTGCTCCTAGAAAAGTTATCTCCTGGGATGGCAGTAATCTTGATTTTTGAATGTTGACTGTGTATCCCAAGGCCTGCAGCAATTGAATGACGTAATGCAAGTGTTTTATCAAGGTCTGTTTGCTGTCCGCTTGTATTACGCAGTCGTCCAGGTAAGGGTATATTTGAATCCCCTGGAGTCTGCAATGTGCCACTACTGATGCCAGGCATTTCGTGAATACTCTGGGCACAGTAGATAAGCCAAACGGCAATGCTGAGAATTGATAGTGCTCTGTTCCTGCAAGAAATCTGAGGTATCTTCTGCAACTGTGTCTGATAGGGACATGCAGGTATGCCTCCTTGAGGTCCAGAGTAACCAGCCAAGACCCCTTGCCCAGCATGGGAAGAAGTTGCTGTAACGTCAGCATCTTGAATTTTGGCACCATGAGAAAAGTATTTAGAACGGACAAGTCCAATATAGGCCTCCATTGTTTTTCTTTTCTTGGAACAATAAACAGTCTTGAATAAAATCCCTGGCCTTGTTCCTGAGGAGGAACCTTCTCTATTGCTTTTATTTGTAACAGCTTTGAGACTTCTTTGAGTGCCTCTGCCCTTTGATTTTGTGGCAGGTTTGGCATGCCTTGTCCTGTTGGTAAGGTATGGAAGTGGAACCTGTAACCTCTGTCTATTATGTCCAGAATCCAACTGTCCTTTGTTATAATGTGCCAGTTTTTTGAGAATAGAGATAATTTTCCGCCTAGAGGTGCTTCTCTTTGAGCCTTGGTAGGCGGAGTGAAAGGTAAGTCATTGTGATTGTCCCTGTGGTGCAGGTGAACTACCTGTGCCACTTCTCTGATTTTGTGGTTGCCATTGGCGTCCCCTGTAGGAGCCTCGGTATTGCCCTCTACCTTGTGCATGCCTGTTCTTTCCCCCTTTGAAACTTGTCAGAGTCTGGAAAGGACCAATTCTTTGAAGGCCAATTCCTGCTGAACCTTGGTGGCTGAACCTGGAAGAAATCCTTTACTGTCTGTACTGATTTTGCCTTCTCCTCAATAGATTTCAACACATCCTGAGCATTATTACCAAAAAGCTTCTGTTTATCCAGAGGCGCGTCCAGGAGCTTTACTTTAACATGATCTGGCAGTGGCTGTTCTTTCAACCAAGCATGTCTACGGATAACAGCCCCTGTCATAGCTGCCCTACATGAAGCCTCCAATGCATCATAACCACACTGTAGAAAATGATTACTAACCTGCTGGGTATTATGAACCAAATCCTGCAATGCCTTTCTATGTATAGGCTCAGGAGAGGCTATCTTTTTCTGCAAATCATCCAGTAAATAATCCTGGTACTGAAACATATGAAAAAGGCAGTTAAGTGACCTCATGGCAAGGGTGGAAGAGGTATAAACTTTTTTACCCCATCTCTCCAGGGACCTTGCTTCCCTGTCAGCTGGCAGTGTATTCTTGGCTGAGGAGGAAGCCACTCCTTTGGGGCCCTGTGAAATAGTTTCTAGATCCACAGAGTGGGCCTTAAAGAGATGCTTGTGAGTGTCAGGGACCCTGTAATATCTGTCTGGCTAGACAGGAGCAGGAGGGAGAGAATCAGGGGAAGCACTGGAGTCGGAGAAAACATCATCCAGGACATCCAAAACTGGAGGGATAGCTAAAGGTCTGTGCTGGGGTAACTTAAGGAAGGTACATAGCCTTTTCCTAGAATCAGAAAATTCCTGACCCTGCCACTTAAAATGCTCCCTCATGGAGTGGAGGACTTCACCAAAAGAAAAATCCTCTGGAGGAGAGGCAGAGGGAATTGAGTCCTCAGCATCAGAGTCCTCATAGGCCTGGAAGGAGTCTTCTTGGGTATCTGAATGCTCTGAATCCCCAGAGGCTTCATCTGAAGAGAGGTTGTCTGCCTGCTCAGTTCTAGGCCTATTTCAGAAGAAGGGGCCTGAGAAGTAGGTTTAGGATGGGCCTTGCCCTGGCTGGCGGCCTTGGCACGTGCAAAGGCCTTGATTGACATGGATACAGGAGGCCTAGCTGCCCCACGTGCAGGGGTAACATTGTCCACGGGAATGGTGTCGGGTAGATCCAGAACTTCGGTTTCCGGAGGAAAATCAACAACCGGCACTGGTGTTGTCTCCAAGACCGAGGGATGAGCTAACGCGGTGTCGTCGGTCTGGTTGAATTACCGCTTCCGAAGGGACCGAAGCACTCGAGGAGGGCTTAGGCGTTATATCGGTGGAAGACGCGGGCCGAGGATGTCGGTCCCGGTCCTTTCGTTTTTTTGGTAGGTTGTGCTGCCGGTTGTTCCGGCGGCATGTTGTAAGCGAAGGATTCGCCAAAAAAGTCTTCGGCAAACTCTGCCCGGCGCCTGAGAGTGCGCTTATTAAAGCAAGCACAGGCTGAGACATCGTGGTCTGGGCCCAGGCAAGGGAGGCAGTAAGAATGGAAGTCCTTATGAGGTATTTGTTTACCACAAGACAAACAATTAATAACTTTCTCAATTTGTTCTGACATCGGCTGAGGCAAGAAAAAATGTTCCCCAATGGGGTACTTGGCTTTTAGATGACTTTGGTAACTGTAAACACAGGAGCTGACCGACAGGCACTTGCGAACTGCTTCTGCTTCGGGCACCGCGCGGCAAGAAAGACTGAAGAAGATGGCGTCGGCTGATGCCTTTATACTCCAGCCGCTCTAACATCGGGGAGGAGGCGACATCGGCCGACGCCGGACCCAGACTTTGGAATCTGGCCGACCGAAGGGCTGCCTGAGGCAGGGCAACCCATATGTCAGGACTGCAGTTGCATTCTTGAAGGACATCCAGTCAGTACAGAACAGAAGCAGCTTCTCTTAACTTAGGAGTCAAACACACACACACTCACGCACAGACACACACACACAAAAAACAAAATCTTCTGTAGAAAGCAAAAACAAACTCCAGCAGAAAAAGAAGCAGTGAACAGAGGAAGAGGCTAGACGTGAACAACAAAGTAAAACCAGTCAGTACAGAACAGAAGCAGCTTCTCTCAACTTAGGAATCAAACACACACACACGAACAGAAAGAATCTGCCAGGTATTGCTCAACCTAAAAGGTAAATCTGAAGTGAAACACTGCATGAATTATACCTCTCAACCTGCCGAATTCCTCGGCATTTACCGATTTTGAGGTCCAAATAATGGAGTGCCAATGAATTTCAGATTGGCCTCCTTTAGTCCAGATTCTTTCCCAGCCTTTTTTAAAATATTTTTTCCTTGGCAATTTTTCCGCTGGTGTCATCACATATATGATGATGTCAGCATTGTGAGCAGCCTGCCAATCTGTCGGAATTTGGCTGAGGGCTCGAGGGGTGTGACCGACTCATTCATTGGCTGTACACATTTATGTTTGGGCAGCAGCAACGTGTTACAGTAGGCATGCATCTCTGACTTTGGTGCAGCAGCAGTTAAAGCAAGTGTGTAAGACTTGCAGAGGAAATCAGTTAGAGACTTGGAGAGTTAGTCTAGAGACGGTCAGTTCAAGACTTGGGGACTGGACTACACTATACACAGGCTGAGGCTAAAGTGGAGGGAGTGGGACTCAGACCGCGAGAGAGCAACAAACCAAACAGTATTTTTTTTAAAATTAGAAGTCTGATGTTAAACTAAAGTCAACTCAGTGACAGTCGGCAAGGCTACTCCGTCCCAAAGCAAGCCATTAGCTGTAACCTTTTCATTTCCAAATCAGGCAACAGACTTCAGTGTGCAGCAGAACACCAGGCAGCAGCAGTCAGACTCAGGTGGGTCAGACAGGGGTGGTGAGACATTGACGATCAGACATGAAGAATATTTTACTTCTTCCCCTAGCTCCTCCTCCACTACTTCCAGGTAAAATATAAAAATAATTGCTAAGTTATGCTAACCAATGCTTGGGGGGGGGGGGGGCTGTAAACATCTGGTATCATACCACCTCAGTCTTAACAATTGTACACATTTTTGCAGAACGTCCAGATTTTTGTCACGTGTTTCTCATTAAATTGTGTTTTTCTCTGGCAGATCATTGAGGACTGAAGTGAAGTCAGAAAATAATGGCGGACATTTGAGTTACAGACCTCATTATACCCTTCAGAAAATTTGTAGTTATGCAAAACATGTTATTCTATCAACCTTCTAAATTTGTAAAAGCCATATTTAAAGTGTCTCTATTTTTGGGCCTTTGTTCCCCCGTTGTTTATGGCTTTGTCCAGATTTATTGGTCTTCGAAGTTGAGAGGTATGTGAAACAGCCATGCTGTACATGAGAGAAATTAACAGTACCCCCCATTCACTTTTAATTTTTCTCTCCAATTCATTATAAAATAGGGAGACGTTTGTAAAGAAAATGTGCAGAATAATAATTCTTGACATGCTCTGAACTTCTGCTAGTAGTAGGTATTGTGGGATGAGGGATGCTTAAGCAGCACTTGGTCAATTGTTTCCTTATAGCTTTAAAACTGGAGCAAAGCTGCATATTTCTATTCTTATTCTGCTATTACTGACTGAAAGAGCCATATAATGCCTAGGAAAAACTGGAGTGACCTTTCAATTCAGTGTTATCACCCTTTGTAAGCTGTATTCCTACTCTGCCATTTATTGTAAAGCAAGCAAAAGGCATTTGTACACATGTTGTTATTTGCATCACCGTGATTCGTGTTTTGGATCAATATACTTTGCCATATTTTATTTAAGAGCTGGTTGTTCTTCCAAGGTGCTTCTTTCAGTTATACCTGCAGAGATCTGTAAGACTGTTACTAGAAACAGTTATATCTGAGACTGTTAAGCTAAGGCAGGTGCGTGTGTAACTAGAAACAGTTATATCTGTTAAGCTAAGGCAGGTGTGGGTGAAATGCCCCAGTTAGGAGTAATTGGACACAAAGCCTGTACCTTAGGTACAAGGAGCAAAAGCCTAAATTCTCTACCCGTACCACCACCACTTGCAATTCAAGGAGAAGTTTTACGGAATGTCTGGCTCATACTTTTGGTCTGCTCCTCTTAAAATTTTTGGTTTTCCTGGTAAATCAGTGAGAACTGGATTCACTAAATAATGACAGCCATTTAAGTTTCAGTCTTCCTGTCTTTCAGGAAACATATGGTAACAGAATACATTTTATTCTAGCAACTTTTCTAACATTATACAAGCAATGTTTAAAATGTCTCCCTGGTTTTGGACCTTTGCCCCCCCCCCCCATACATTTTGGGTTTTTCCAGATTTCTTATCTGCAGGGGGAAGAGAAGTTTAGTGCTGCTTATGACATGTCTGTTTGCGTTGTTAGTAGCAAAACAGGTAAAATGCTTACTTTTGATGCAGACGGCTGGGGGTTCTATTCCCACAGAATGTAGATGGACTGCTGATACTGTAACTATGTTGTACTTTTAAAGGGGATGGATGCTGCTGTCCTGAGAATGTCCTCTTTGGCAGAGATACCTAGTAACTATGAACCTGTCATCAGTTTGACATCCCTTCTCTATTGCAATATTACTAGCTTATCAGTTTTAATGTAAAATAGGCAATTTATTCCTCAAGGTTACTGCAATGGTGGTGCTGCGGTAGCATTGTCGCCTCACAGTTAGATGTTGCACTTTCGATTCTCAGGTAGAGCATCTTCTGTGTGTCGACATGCGTGAATGGGCGTTCCTTCGTTGAAGGTTGTGCGTTAGGCCCGGCAAAGCAGCACGTAAAAATCTACTGCCAATCATTAGCGGACCGGAGTTCCGCTGTGGTGACTCCTAACCAGGAAAAGACGAAAGACAGTTTTTTTATTCCTCAAGGGCAACAGACGCTTTATTTGTAGATGAATATAAAGTTGTTTGCTAGCAGCAACCTCTTCATTAGTTACAGATCTCTTTAATGTGGAATTATTTAGATGACTTTTACTTCAGCAGAGATTGTGCATATTTACTGATACTGGTGGATTGTAGAAGTTTGAGTAGACTTTTATGGTGGAAATGTTCTGAATTGGGAAGTTTTGTCATTATTGGTTCATACATTTTGTTTCACTGGTTACTGGAAAAATGTTCAAAACAATAAATTTAAAACATGCTCCAACAAGTGTATTAAATTATACTCCTTGTATAATACAGCACAATTAGGAAGGTGTGTCAAAGATCGCATGTATGTTTTGTGTGCAAGGGGCCTATGATTTGAAAACAGCCCAAAGGTAATCATTCTCTAGTCAGAAGCATTTTCTTTGTATGTGGGCTTCAATGCTGTTTCAATGAATGTGAGTTTCAAGGGCAGAGAAGTTTTAATGCTAAGTCTATCTTCATTGTGAGACTATACTGCTTTGTTTAGCAGATGTCTATTAGTGTTTGTGCTGTAAAATGTAAAATAAATAATAAAAGTTTTAAATGAAATCCAAATAATCATTGTAGAAGTAAAGCAGTATGCACATTACAGTGTTTATGGTAAATGGGGAAAAAAAGCCAAGTAATGAGACATTGGAATGGCTGCAGGGGGGTGGGCTGACTGTGTATGGGGATCCGCATTTCACCATGACTTTGTGAGAGGGGAAGGGTGGCAAACTCAGACAGCCCAGGGTTGCACAAACTTTAGCTATGCCACTGATGTGTAGGCCATGGAGAATGCCTTTTGGAGGTGCTAGCAAACTGGAATATTCTTTTGATAAGATTAGAATATTGCCTACCATTAAATGCCGTACTTTTACCGCAAAACCCACATACTGAAAGTCACCAAAAACAAAATCCTAAGGTTCCTCATCTTCTCCCTTCCCAGTGAACGTCATTGCTACACATTTCAAAAAAAATGGTTACCTTTTACTACAGGGCTTTTCATGGCCCTCTGTCCAGATTTTTGATGTTTCCAGGTTAAGAGGTACGGCATGAATACAAAGGAATATTAAAACAGAATGCATAAACACAATTAAATAAAGGAAGCAGGATTATATTAGCAAAGCAAACGTAAGAAAATGATAGGGAGGGAAAGCATGGCTGCTTACAGCTGCTTTTCAGTTCTTGGATGTTGCCATCAAAATGATTACCCTTTTGTACATTTTAGGATGCAACAGTTAAACCTCAGCACAAATGATGTGTGTGGGTGGGGAGGGGAAATAATACTGTCTTGCCTGTAGTGTCTGTCACTTCCTGGAGTTGCTACCAGAATCATTAATCACGTAAACATTTCGGAAGCTGTGTTCCTTGGAAAACAGTTTACAAAGTTTGTGAAATACTGTGTTAATGATAATGCAAGTCTCCTCAAATGGACTCATTCATCTGCCAGTACTAAACTGAGGTGTTAGCATTAGTACCCATTTATACAATCGATTGTGCAACAGAACAGAACATTGTGACAGCAAACAAGGTCCTTTAAATAACTATCTGCTAAGTATGAAAGTAGCTCCCGCACATTAATTCTGAACCAACTACTAAAGTTATTAAAAAAAAAAAAATGTTCTCAATAAAAACAAAAGTACTGCTTTAATCTACCTGAAACAACATTCTGTGAATAAAAGCTTGCAGCTGGTTTCTTTTTGTTTACCTTCTTGTTACAGTATTGGAGTCTCAAAATGTAGACATCAGCTAACAAAAATCTTCCCTGAATAAATAAATGTAGGAGGAACCTTTTCTATAAATGCCAGCTGAGGCTGGAAAATGTAAAAAATACAAGTTGCAATACGAATACATTGCTAGAAAAAGATGGCTTCAGCCAAGGCAGATTATAAATGTTCATTGCTTAAATAAAATTCCTGTGTCAAAAGCACAACTACCAATATCAATAAGTATATATTTGACTGGAATTAATTCCTCTGAAAGGTAGACGTAAACCAGTTATGAGACACAGCAGCAGCTCTCTGAAAGGATACTGTCAGTCTGTTACTTAGATAAGCTTAGCACCAGTTAAACATAAGCAGAATGGGGGAAAGGTCACCAAGGTACTAAAATAACAGGGAAAAAGGACAAAAATGTGCATTATTTTTACAAGCTCTCAATGTGAAGAACAGAAACCTGTCTTCCCTCTGTATGCTGCCCAAGATACGTGACAATTTTCTGCAGACTTGCTGATTTAATTATATTAAGCTCCACATCAGCTATCACGTGTGTTGCAACTGAATTTATTAATTCCTAGTTACTGTATAGCACAGCCAAGCAGATATTAAATGTAGCAACAAAAATCTTTTTCCCTCTAACCACGTAACATAAATAGAGTGAGTAATTAAAACTGAACGAATAAGAAGTGCTTATTACTTCAATAGCTTGTTTTAAAAGCAAAATGTTTCAAGCAGCATTTCTGAAGCTAGCTCTATCACCAAACATACATTTCAATAAAGATATTTAAAATCTATTTTTTGCATTGGGGCAGGACTATATCCTCTAAAATGGTATAAAAGTTGAGATAGCCAGCATTACTCTATCAGTCACCAGTCACAACAAACAAACTATGCTGACTGACCCAGCTGTAATGCTTTGCTTACTTATTGATGTAACTGATTCTCTTTCCTTCCTCATAGATACAATCCTATTTATTAATTTAACGGATTCTCTTTCCTTCCTCATAGATACAATCCTATTTATTGATTAACTGATTCCCTTTCCTTCCTCATAGATACAATCCTATTTATTGATTAACTGATTCTCTTTCCTTCCTCACAGATACAATCCTATTTATTGATTTAACTGGTTCTCTTTCCTTCCTCATAGATACAATCCTATTTATTATCTGGTTCTCTTTCCTTCCTCATAGATACAATCCTATTTATTGATTAACTGATTCTCTTTCCTTCCTCATAGATACAATCCTATTTATTGATTTAACTGATTCTCTTTCCTTCCTCATAGATACAATCCTATTTATTGATTAACCGATTCTCTTTCCTTCCTCATAGATACAATCCTATTTATTGATTAACCGATTCTCTTTCCTTCCCCATAGATACAATCCTATTTATTGATTAACCGATTCTCTTTCCTTCCCCATAGATACAATCCTATTTATTGATTAACCAATTCTCTTTCCTTCCTCATAGATACAATCCTATTTATTAACTGATTCTCTTTCCTTCCTCATAGATACAACCCTATTTATTGATTTAACTGATTCTCTTTCCTTCCTCATAGATACAATCCTATTTATTGATTAACTGATTCTCTTTCCTTCCTCATAGATACAATCCTATGTATTGATTTAAGGGATTCTCTTTCCTTCCTCATAGATACAATCCTATTTATTGATTAACTGATTCTCTTTCCTTCCTCATAGATACAATCCTATTTATTGATTTAACTGATTCTCTTTCCTTCCTCATAGATACAACCCTATTTATTGATTTAACTGACTCTCTTCCCTTCCTCATAGATACAATCCTATTTACTGATTAACCGATTCTCTTTCCTTCCTCATAGATACAATCCTATTTATTGATTAACCGATTCTCTTTCCTTCCTCATAGATACAATCCTATTTATTGATTTAACTGATTTTCTTTCCTTCCTCATAGATACAATTCTATTTATTGATTAACCGATTCTCTTTCCTTCCTCATAGATACAATCCTATTTATTGATTAACCGACTCTCTTTCCTTCCTCATAGATACAATCCTATTTATTGATTGAACTGATTCTCTTTCCTTCCTCATAGATACAATCCTATTTATTGATTTAATGGATTCTCTTTCCTTCCTCATAGATACAATCCTATTTATTGATTTAACCGACTCTCTTTCCTTCCCCATAGATACAATCCTGTTTATTGATTTAACTGATTCTCTTTCCTTCCCCATAGATACAATCCTATTTATTGATTAAGTGATTCTCTTTCCTTCCTCATAGATACAATCCTATTTATTGATTTAACTGATTCTCTTTCCTTCCTCATAGATACAATCCTATTTATTGATTTAACTGATTCTCTTTCCTTCCTCATAGATACAATCCTATTTATTGATTAACTGATTCTCTTTCCTTCTTCATAGATACAATCCTATTTATTGATTTAACCAACTCTCTTTCCTTCCTCATAGATACAATCTTATTTATTGATTAACTGATTCTGTTTCCTTCCCCATATATACAATCCTATTTATTGATTAACTGATTCTCTTTCCTTCCTCATAGATACAATCCTATTTATTGATTTAACTGATTCTCTTTCCTTCCTCATAGATACAAATGATTCTCTTTCCTTCCTCATAGATACAATCCTATTTATTGATTAACAGATTCTTTCCTTCCTCATAGATACAATCCTATTTATTGATTAACCGACTCTCTTTCCTTCCTCATAGATACAATCCTATTTATTGATTTAACGTATTTTCTTTCCTTCCTCATAGATACAATCCTATTTATTGATTTAACCAACTCTCTTTCCTTCCTCATAGATACAATCCTATTTATTGATTTAACCGACTCTCTTTCCTTCCTCATAGATACAATCCTATTTATTGATTTAACTGATTCTCTTTCCTTCCCCACAGATACAATCCTATTTATTGATTTAACTGATTCTCTTTCCTTCCCCACAGATACAATCCTATTTATTGATTAACCAATTCTCTTACCTTCCTCATAGATACAATCCTATTTATTGATTTAACTGATTCTCTTTCCTTCCTCATAGATACAATCCTATTTATTGATTAACTGATTCTCTTTCCTTCCTCATAGATACAATCCTATTTATTGATTAACTGATTCTCTTTCCTTCCTCATAGATACAATCCTATTTATTGATTTAACCAACTCTCTTTCCTTCCTCATAGATACAATCTTATTTATTGATTAACTGATTATGTTTCCTTCCTCATAGATACAATCCTATTTATTGATTAACTGATTCTCTTTCCTTCCTCATAGATACAATCCTATTTATTGATTAACTGATTCTCTTTCCTTCCTCATAGATACAATCCTATTTACTGATTAACGGATTCTCTTTCCTTCCTCATAGATACAATCCTATTTATTAACAGATTCTCTTTCCTTCCTCATAGATACAATCCTATTTATTGATTAACGGATTCTCTTTCCTTCCTCATAGATACAATCCTATTTATTGATTAACGGATTCTCTTTCCTTCCTCATAGATACAATCCTATTTATTGATTTAACGGATTCTCTTTCCTTCCTCATAGATACAATCTTATTTATTGATTAACTGATTCTCTTTCCTTCCTCATAGATACAATCCTATTTATTGATTTAACGGATTCTCTTTCCTTCCTCATAGATACAATCCTATTTATTGATTTAACTGATTCTCTTTCCTTCCTCATAGATACAATCCTATTTATTGATTTAACTGATTCTCTTTCCTTCCTCATAGATACAATCCTATTTCACTATTTTAGAACAAGTAATACTTTTTTTGAGACAAGACCACCCTGAAAACTTCATACCAAGATTCCAAACAGTTAAAAAGCTACAACCCTGCATAACACCAGAGGTTCATAGACTGTTATTAGGCCAACCACGGGGACCCTTAGAAGACCAGCCACACACACCAAACCATTTGAGTCCAAAGTATCAAAGGGGGGGTGTTTGTAAGGCAGGTAACTAAAGATTCATGGGGTGGGGTTAGTTAGGATAATACTTTTATTACTTATGGCCTCTGTTCATAAGGGACATGGGGGCCAGAGCAGGGGTAAATTTACAATTTCCCATCCAACTGTCAAGGTATTTTTTGAATAAGGTCAGGGGTGAGCTCTGATTTGCATGGATGGGGAGCATATTCCACAGTGTGGGGATCCTGTCAGGGATGAGCTCTGTTTTACATGGATGGGGAGCCGATTCCACAGTGCGGGGATCCTGTCAGGGATGAGCTCTGTTTTACATGGATGGGGAGCCTGTTCCACAGTGTGGGGATCCTCTCAGGGATGAGCTCTGTTTTACATGGATGGGGAGCCGATTCCACAATGTGGGGATCCTGTCAGGGATGAGCTCTGTTTTACATGGATGGGGAGCCGATTCCACAGTGTGGGGATCCTGTCAGGGATGGGCTCTGTTTTACATGGATGGGGAGCCTACTCCACAGTGTGGGGATACTTTGGGACACACCTCCTCTGTCTCTTCAGCATGTTCTGTTTATGTCACAAGTGAAGTTCAGATCCCAGGATCTAGTGTTTCTGATGCAGTTGTTTTGCACATGTGCAGCAGCCTCTATCAAGGCTGGGTCTAAGGAATCCCTGTAAATCAGGCAATGATCCCGTCTCAGCAGCCTGTAGGAGACTAAATACAGTGACAGAGCCTTTAGGTGATCAATGTAGGACAGGTCATTCATACCCAGAATTCTCCTGATGAGAAACATCTGTGGATGTTCCAACTATTAGCAAGAGTCTGGTTAAATATGTGCCAGAGGAGGCACTGTATTTATTGACAGGTTTAATAAGGGCCGAGTAGAGTGGTACTATAACCTTCTTAGACCTGGATGCCATATCCTTACCTTTAAGTTGGGAAACATAGAATGATTTTCTTATTATCTTACCTACATGTTGTTCAAAGGCTAGGTTGCCATCTACAAATGTTCCCATATCCCTTACTACTGGGTCAACTCTCATGGGTGTTTTATCGATGCAGTAATTAAATTGCTTTGACAGTTCCCTAAATGGCATTACAATGCATTTTGTTGGCAGTGAGTTTTAGGCTATGGCTTTGGCACCAGTCATTTGTCTGTGTTAAACTCACTTGCAAGATGCTTGTGCCTTGTGGGGAATTTATAATAGCTTCCAGCTTGCAGTCATCTTTGAACTTGGTAAGCCAGAGGCCTTCCAAGAAATAGATGCCAAACAGCAATAGGCCCAGCATGTAGCTATGGGGTACTCCACTGGTGACCAGTCTCTTGGTGGAGGTGGTCTCACCAGTCCTGACTTCTTGGGTCCTGTCTGTGAGCCAGCCAGCAATCCAGCGAGTTATGTAAAGGTTTACATCTAGGTCAGAGAGCTTGTCAACAAAGTCTGAGTGGGGTATTGTATCAAATGTGTCAGCCAGGACAAGATACACAGTATGCACTGTTCTACTCTCCTACACTGCCTTGGTGATCCTCTCAAAAATATCTACCAGGTTAAGCACATATAACCTTTTCTTAAAGTCAAACAGGGATGTGCCGCCCAGTGTCTGAAGGTTGCCAATGTCTTTGTTTCATGGTTCTGCATATTAGGTTTGTTAGACTGTAGGTTCTGTAGTTCCCTGTGTGGGTTGATGTTCCACCCTTGTGGAAGGGAATAACTGCTGTGTTCCTCCATTCACCTGGAATATAGCGGGTTTCAAAACTATAGATGAACACCGCCTCAAATGGCCCCCATAGGTCATGTTTTAGACTGTTCAACAGGCAACCTGGGATGTTGTCTGGTCTCACGGAAACTGTTCTTGGCTTTAGTGAGTGCTGCCAGCACATTGTCCCTGATGACACTTGGGAAAAGTATAGGTTCATAGGTAGCTACTAAGGCTATCTGCCTGAGGGCATTTATAAGCCTAGCCAAAGTGTGTCGGCTTTCGCCGCCCCATTGATTAATTAACTGATCCTCTGTCAAGCAGAGCCAATGAAGTGATCCCAGGGGTGTATTTTCTGTTACCCATCCACTCATCAAGGTTTCTCTTGAAGAGTGTTAGTGAGGGGCTCTGCCTGATGTAGTTTGGAATTTTGTTCCAAAGCAAGGGGAGTCTCTGTGACAGGAATCTATCTCTCCAGCATGTTCTATTTATTGTTGTGGCAAGGTTTAGCTCACTAGAGCTCGTGGCTCGCAGTGACTTGGATTTCTTTAGGTGGAGCATGTCCATCAATTCTGAGTTGGACATGGCTTTGCAAGTCAGGCAGAGATCAGCTCTGAGTAAGCGATATGCCACTGAGTACAGCCACAGTTTCTTCAGTTGGGTTGCATAGGACATATGTTTGAGGCCAGCAATCCTCTTGGTGAGGTACTTTTGTGGTCTTTCCAGCTGTTGGAAGTGTCTTGTGAGGTACATCCCAAATGGGACACTGTAATCTATGATGGGTTTGATGAGTGACGAGCAGAGGGGCACTATAACCTCTTTATTTCTAGATGCAAACCCTTTAGTAATTAGATGGGCCACATAGAGAAGGATTTCCTAACTACTTCGGCAATATGATTGTCAAAGGAGAGATTACTATCTACCTGGGTCCCCAGATCTCTTATTATCTCTTCTGTATTAAGGGGGCTGCCACCTATGTGGTAATTCGTGGGTGTTTTGTTTTTCCCAAATGGGATGACTACACATTTTTTGGCATTCAGCTTGAGGCCATGACTCTGACAACAGGTGTCCATCTCAGTAAGGCCCTTTTGGAGGATGTCCGTGTCAGCCGGAGACTCAATTATGGCTCCCAGTTTGCAGTCATCGGCGAACTTGGTTAGCCATAGTCATCCTGTGTTTGCCTGTACTTCTGAGAAGTATATGCTGAACAGTAGGGTTCCCAGGATCGAGCCTTGTGGGACACCACTTGTGACTGGTTTAGAGTCGGACCTGGAGCCGGCTATTCTTACTGTGTGAGTTCTCTGTCTGTAAGCCTGTTGGCAACCCATCTCGTGACATAGGGGTTTATGTTCAGGCTGGTGAGTTTTTCTGTAATACCCGAGTGGGGAATGGTGTCGAAAGCCTTGGCGAGGTCAAGGTAGGCTGTGTGAACCACCTTTCCCCCGTCTATGGCCTTGGTGACAGTCTCAAAGAAGTCAACCAGGTTTAGTAGGCATGATCTGCCCTTAAAGCCGAACTGGGTCGGGTCAAGTGTTTGGAGGTTCCCAATGTCTTTGTTAATGAGTTCCATGATGATGCGCTCCATAGCCTTGCAGACCAGGCCAGTCAGGCTTATGGGGCGATAGTTACCAGGGTCAGTTGTGGCCCCTCCTTTGTGGAGAGGAATAACTATTGCTGTGTGCCATTCTATGGGCATGTAGCCTGTGGAGAGGCTGAGGTTGAACAGCGTGTTCAGGTGGTGGTTAGTTTGTTCTGTAGTTCATGCAAGACACAGCCTGGGACACCATCTGGCTCTGCTGACGCTGTGTTTTTGGATTTTGAAAGGGCTGTTTTCACCTGTGCGTCTGTGATTTCTGGGACACTACACTTTTCCGGTATTTTTGTGGGCCTTTTTGGGGTTGAGAGGGAGGTGAAGGATGCACTGAATCTATTTGCCACGATGTTGGCAATATCAGTAGGTTCAGTATATTTTGTGCTATTTTGCACTAGTTCAGTGCATATCGAGTTGCCACTTAGATTCTTAACATAGCTAAAGAAGGCTTTGTGGTTATCTTTTGAATCCTTGGCTATTTTTCTTTAGAAGTTAGCCTTGGATGATTTTATGAGGGACCTTAGTTTCTTATTGATACTGATCAGGGATGTCTTTCCTTCTTGGGATTTGCTTTTTTTCTGAACTAGTTTCCTCCTTCTATTGTACAGCCTCTGTTTATGGCAGGGGTCCACTGACTGGTTTCCTTCTCTTAGAGGAGTGAGTCTTGGTTTTGCTAGAGATGGCACAATCCATGCATCCTTGCAGGTGCTCACAGAATGCATCTGTAAAGGTTTCTGCATCTTGGGCAGCGTTATCCTTTAGCGTGGGGGCTGTGAAACTTACCACCTCTGTCTTAAGTAAGGTGAAGTTTGCTTTAGAAAAGTTTTTTACTGTGGTTTCCTTAGTTTGGGGTGGTGGTGGGGTGTGGACATTCAAAGTGATTAGTTTATGGTCTGATCTAACCAGTGATGGGTTGACCTCCAGTGTGGAACACCCGTCGCCCATGTTGGTGATGACCAGGTCCAATATGTTTTCACCTCTGGTAGGGAAGTTTACCAGCTGATCCAGGGCATTTGAGTTGATGAATTCCAGGAAGCGCTGGGCCTGGAAGTTTGTACTCGAGTAGTTTTCCCAGTTAATGGTAGGATAATTAAAATTGCCCAATACCAGGGTGTTCGGTAGGACCTTCATGTTTTCCAGTGTCTCCAGAAAGGTGGAGTGGTGGTCCTGGGTCATGGAGGGTGATCTGTAGCAAGCCACAATTTGCATTGCAGATTTGCCCGATGTTAGCTGCACATGGATGATCTCAGAGGTATCATGCTGCACCGCTAACCTGGAGGTGTAGGTATCTTTGCTGAATATGGATACACTCCCTCCTTTTGTGTTTCGGTCCGTGTTCTGTGGCTGAAACGTGTGGTACAAGTTGTAGCCCGGTAGTGCTGGGGTGCTCTCTGGAGCCTTGAAACAGGTTTCAGTTACTGCACAGATGTCAGTATTCTCCACACTTGAGGAGTGTTTCGAGCGCGTGCATTTTGAGATTTAAACTCCTGGCGTTGAGTAGCATAACCCTCAGTTTTTTGTTAATTGTGTTGTTTACGGAGGTGGGTTTGACTTTTGAGCCTTGCCTAAAAAAGGCACTATGGAGGCAGCAACAGCCTTGGCCAGTATTCAAAAGCCTAGGGGTGACAGGTGCAAGCAGTCTCTTGCGAAGCAACGCAGCTTGTCGAGTATGTCATCCCAGGCTGACAGACACTGGATCCCCTTTGAATGACACCAGAAGCTTAGCCATTGTTGAAATTGATCATTTTTTCTTTATACTGAGGTATCATTCTTGGTGAGGGGAGGATGCTACTCAGGGTCAGGGTCATACCAGCCTGGGCTACATGATCAGAGAAGCTCTTCCATGTTGCGGCTGGAGGTGTGGTGCAAGTGTTAACCTTCTTCTCTTGACTGTCTGTTCAAGTTTTGGGTGGAGACAGCTTAGCCTCCAGTTTGGCTGTATAATTGCATCTCTCGCACATGTTAGTGTTTTGTGGTAGGAGAAGAGGGCTGTCTGTGTACATGAGGCAGTTGTAACATTGCCTCAGGATACCCAGGTTCACCAGCTGGACTGGAGAGTACAACTGAAGTTGCCCCTTGGTCATGCCTGAATAGTAGGGTGAGCTGCTTAGTGGTTTGGTTGGTGAGGGGTGGATAAAGAGCCTTGCCCTGCTGGGCAATCAGTGTCAGGGATATTAGTGCTTGCTATTAGGTCTGAGCAAGTGCTGGGCTGTAGGATGCTTTTTGAGTGTTTAGGTTGAGAGACTAGTTTCAAGGTAAAAACTGAAGAGGAGACTTAGTGGGGCCAGGAATAATTTAACCGGTGCTGCCTGGTGCACAAAACCATGCAAACGCATTTTTTATAGCAGGGAAATGAGAGAGATAGAAATTAGCCCAAAATGGCCAATAAACTACTAACTTCTGGGCTGGAACATGACACAAGGGGTGGCAAAACGCTCTCCCATGTTGGCGATTACCAGATCCAGTATATTTGATCCTCTTGTTGGAGCATGCACTATCTGTTCCAGGATGTTTGTGTTAATCTCCAGGAAGCATCGTGCCTGTGAGTTTGAGGCAATGTACATTTCACAATCTATAGACAGGTAGTTAAAGTCATCCATGAACAGGTTGTATGGTTACATGGTGAGTGCCTCTAGTAAGTTTAGGTAAGAGTCGTGAGTCTTTAGGGACACAGATGGTGATCTGTAGCTAGCTAAGATATGGTGAGGGACCTTAACTATGATGACTTCCATGTGAATGAGCTCCACTGTATCTTCCTGTTTAACCAATTTAGAGAAACACCTCCACTTTGGCCCCAGACTGTGCTGTTGGCGATATAAATGGGTGGACGGCACTGTAGCCTTACACTTCTGACCTATTGAAACACCTCCACTTTGGTCCCAGACTGTGCTGTTGTTGATATAAATGGGTGGTAGACACTGTAGACTTACACTTCTGACCTAGAGAAACACCTCCACTTTGGCCCCAGACTGTGCTGTTGTTGATATAAATGGGTGGACGGCACTGTAGCCTTACACTTCTGACCTAGAGAAACACCTCCACTTTGGCCGCAGACTGTGCTGTTGTTGATATAAATGGGTGGACGGCACTGTAGCCTTGCACTTCTGACCTACAGAAACACCTCCACTTTGGCCCCAGACTGTGCTGTTATTGATATAAATGGGTGGAAGGCACTGTAGCCTTACACTTCTGACCTAGAGAAACACCTCCACTTTGGCCCCAGACTGTGCAGTTGTTGATATAAATGGGTGGACGGCACTGTAGCCTTACACGTCTGACCTAGAGAAACACCTCCACTTTGGTCCCAGACTGTGCTGTTGTTGATAGAAATGAGTGGACGGCACTGCAGCCTTACACTTCTGACCTAGAGAAACACCGCTACTTTGGCCCCGACTGTGCTGTTGTTGATATAAATGGGTGGAAGGCACTGTAGCCTTACACTTCTGACCAAGAGAAACACTTCCACTTTGGCCCCAGTCTGTGCTGTTGTTGATATAAATGGGTGGACGACACTGCAGCCTTACACTTCTGACCTAGAGAAACACCTTCACTTTGGCCCCAGACTGTGCTGTTGTTGATATAAATGGGTGGACGGCACTGTAGCCTTACACTTCGAGTACTTTCTATGGTTTTAAACCAAGTCTCAGTCACTGCATAGATTTTTTTTTTACTTTCTCCACTCTCCCAAATCAGTTACTTAAAAATGGGCGGAAATGTTTTACATTAAAACAGATGACAAAGCATATACTTATCACACAAACTACTGAATGTAAAATATACAGATGCCCATTTTACAAATGCAATAAAGCACTTGGGGGTGTGCATGGAAAAAGAAGTTATGTCTTACCATAACATTCCATCTGTGTTGTCGATCATCTGTTCTTGACTGATGGGTTATGGTTACAATCCTCAGAACCGATCCAGCCATTACATAGTTTGCACCAGCCAAAAAACACTCAAGCTAATAGTCTACCCACAAAGCCTCTCTCTACATTACCTCAGATTGAGTTTGCAGACTTGTAGAACAATAGATGGAAACTAATCCCAAATGAAGAAGTCATGTGAAAGGAGTGTCCTAACAGAAAACCCAGGACAAAAGATCGCACAGCAGGAATATACAGGAGGGGGAAGGAGGGTGGGACGCCAAGACTAGTTGGAAGATCGACAACACAGATGGAACGTTATGGTAAGACATAGCTTCTTTATCTGATGTGTCAGTCTTCATCTATTCTTGACTTATGGGACAGAGTCCCCAGCTACTTCAGATCCTGGGTGGCCTTATGGAAGGATATTGCTGAGAACCATAGGACCAAATGTGGCACTTCCCCTGTAGACCAAATCCAACTTGTAATGAGTAATAAAGGTGTGGAATAGCCCATGTTGCTACTGTGCATATTTTCACTCATGGAAGCTTTAGAATGGAAAACAGCTGAAGCAGCCATAGATCTGGTAGAATGTGCCTTCACCGTCATTGGAAGTTTTAGATTCTTTCCGATGTACATAAAAGTAATGCAATCTCTCAACCATTTTGACAAGGTAACCTTAGTGACAGATTTCCCTAAGGTTGTGCCAGAGAAGGAGACAAAACTGTTTTGATCTCCTAAATTCTTTACTTCTGTTGAGACAGAAACATAATTGTCTGGGAACATCTAACAGTTGTAACCAATATTCACCTTTGCTGGAAAAATTTGGAAAGAACACAGGTAAGTCTATAGGCTGATTAATGTTGGACTCTGAGACCACCTTCGGAAGAAAGGATAGAATGGTCCCGAGTGTAATTCTATCCTTATGGAAAATTAAGTAAGGGGGCTTTGAAAAAAGTTATGTACTCACCGTAACGTTCCATCTGAGTAGGTAAACTTCATTTGTCAGCAACCTGTGGGTTTGGGATCCGACACGGATCCAAGCCGGCAGCATACCAAGCAAAAGATCCGAGATCCAAGCTCCTCCCCCCTACCCATACTACACTGCAACCTCCTTCCAATCCTCAGATCGAGTTTGCCACTCCACATGTGACACCAACAAACTAACCTGAGACCCCTGAACCAAGGACAAACCTCCAGCTCGTGAACTCCGAACATCGAACTCAGCAAAAATAAACGCAAAGGTAAGAGGGAAGGAGGGAGGGACGGTTGCTGACAAATTAAGTTTACCTACTCAGATGGAACATTATGGTGAGTACATAACTTCTTTATCTGAAGTAGTTAACTTCATTTGATCAGCAACCTGTGGGACAGAGTACCCAGCTACCCGAAATCTTGGGAGGCCCTTAAGGAAGGAATATTCCGGAGCACTGCAGAGCCAAAGGAAGCCCTTCCTCTAGACGCCAAATCCAGTTTATAATGAGTAATAAAGGTGTTAGAGGATGCCCAGGTAGCCGCTGAGCAAATGTCATCCAGGGAAACTCTAGACCAGAATGCTGCAGACGTTGCCATAGAACATGTAGAATGAGCATAAACTCCTACTGGTTCTGGTAAACCAAGCCCTCTGTATGCTTGTAGGATACAAAGGGAAATCCACCTAGCAAGAGTCACTTTTGAAACTGGTTTCCCTAAAAAGGGCTTAACAAAGGAAACAAAAAATTGATCAGATTTACAAAAGACCGCCGTCCTGTGCAAATAAAAATGTAACTGCCTGTAAACACCCAGCAAATGAAGTTTGTATTCCCCTTTGTTCTGAAAATTAGGGAAAAAGGACAGGCAAATTAATATATTGATTAATGTTTGCCTCAGAAGCAACTTTAGGGAGAAAAGATGAATTAGTCCTAACAGACACCCTGTCCTTATGAAACACAAGATATGGGGGTTTCATACAAAGAGCATGAAGCTCCGACACTCTCCTGGCTGAAGTTATAGCTACCAGAAAGACAGTCTTCCATGACAAAAATTTTAAGCCAAATGATGGTGAGGGCTCAAAAGGAGGCGCAACTAAGGCCTGAAGAAATGCAGTCAGATCCCACAGCGGGGACGGATTCTTAACAGGAGGTCTCAGAAGAAAAGTGCCTTTCAAAAAGGTCTTACAAATTCTGGCAGAAGCGAGAGCACCTAAATTGTCCCCTACATGGAAATGAGAAATAGCCGCCAGCTGGACCTTCACTGTGGAAGAGCTGGCTCCTTGCTGGAAGATATGAGACAAAAAGTCGAATACCGCTGGGATCGGAGCAGTAAAAGGATCTAGATTTCTCTGTGAAGCCCAAATGGAGAAGCGTCTCCATTTGCTACAGTAAATTTACCTGGTAGAGGATTTATGTGCCGCAACCAAGACAGATTTAACAGGAGAAGAGATACAGTACAGTTTTGTACCTACCATAAATGCAGATGTTCGAGTGCTAATACAGCTGCAGTAATCACATATGGGTTCTCTGCCGTCAGGCGGGTCCTCGGTTGGCCGAATTCCAAAGTCTAGGTCCGGCGTCGGTTGTTGTCACTTTCTTTCCTGACGTCAGTGCGACAGGGGTATATAAGACACAGCCGACGCCATATTATTCAGTCTTTCTTGCTCCAGATGTCAGGTGCCCCCAGAAGGAAGGCAATACATAAATTATATATATATATATATATATATATATATATATATATATATATATATTCAAGCAATGCAATGTAATCAAAAAACAGTAGTTGCAAGCAAATACACCATAGGAGGATAACCCAAATTAGGTTGTATGAGGAGGTGTTAGCCACTAGTCCTTTACCAAGAGGGGAAGGAGGGAGGGAAACCTGTACTGCAGCTGTATTAGCACTCGAACATCTACATTTATGGTAGGTACAAAACTGTACTATGTTCATCGTGCATACAGCTGCAGTAATCACATATGGGTGGAATCCCAAAGCTACGCACAGGGTGGTAGGCACTAGGTGGAACTGGGATGAGCCAGAATGCCCTGCAACACAGCAGTGGCAAAGCCTGCTCTAGTTTTGGAATATAAAGGCAGGTGGTAGTGTTTTGTGAAGGTATGCACAGAACTCCAAGTGGCTGCCTCCAAAATATCTTTGGTAGGAACTCCTCTGAGGAAGGCTGTAGAGGTAGCTGTGGCCCTGGTGGAGTGGGATCTGATGCCTGTAGGGACAGAATTCCCATGATAGGAGTAACAAAATCGTATGCAGTGGCCTATCCATTTTGAAATTGTCTGTTTGGTAACAGGCTTCCCTTGAGCTCCTACAGCATAGGACACAAAAAGTTGTTCTGATTTCCTGAAAGGTTTTGTTCTGTCCAAATAATAACATAGCTGTCTATGGATGTCTAAGGAATGTAGCAGCCTTTCCCCTTTGTTTTGAGGATTGGGGTAAAAGGTAGGTAAGTGTATGGCTTGATTTAAAGCTACCCTGGATACCACTTTAGGCATAAATGACGGGTTGGTTCGAAGGGAAACCCTGTCCTGATGGAAGATGAGAAAGGGCTGCACAGCCATGAGGGCTTATAGTTCCGAAACCCTACGAGCTAAGGTAATGGCCAGAAGGAAAGCTGTTTTCCAGGACAAATATTGCAAATCTGTTGAGGCAGCTGGTTTAAAGGGAGGCAATGTTAATTTTTCCAGAATGTAATTAAGATCCCAGGCTGGCACTGGTTGTTTCCTTGGTGGTCTTATATTCTTAGCCCCTCTGAGGAACTGTCTTACAAGTGGGTGAGAGAATAACGGTGGATCCGTGTTGAATTCTGCAGAAATGCCTGAGGCATGGATTTTTATGGAGGAAAATGAAAGTCCACTGTTCAGCAGCTCAGCTAGATACTGTAATACCTGAGGCAAATTCAGTTTTCTAGGGTCCTGGCCTTTTTTCTCATTCCAAGAGCAAAACCGTTTCCATTTTGCGGAGTAAGCCTTTCTAGTAGATGGCCTTCTGGCCTCCAGAATGACGTCCTGCACCTCTTAGGGGAGTAGGGTCTGTTGTGGTGTTAAGGAATTTTCCATGCAGCGAGATTGAGTGTTTTCAGCTGACTGTGACGAGTTTTGTAGCTGTGCTGAGTCAGCAGAAGAAGCATTAGAGGTAGAGGCCAGGGAGGAGTATGTGTTAGGCTCCTCAGGAGTGGGTACCAGTGCTGTCTTGGCCAGTCTGGAGCAATCAGTATCATCTTCGGTCTGTCTGCTCTTGCTTTCAAGAGCACCTTGGGCAGAAGAGGCAGAGGTGGGAAAGCGTACACTGCCCATGCTGTCCAACTGAATGAAAGGGCGTCCACTCTCCAGGCCTTTGGATGAAAGATCCTTGAACAAAACTTTTCCAATTGATGATCCCTGTGGGAGGCGAAGAGATCTATGTCTGGCCTCCCCCACGCTTGGATTATCTTTGTAAACACCTGAGGATGCCACTTCCATTCGTGCGGATCTGTCATATTTCTGTTTAGATTGTCTGCCAGCGTGTTTTCCAAACCTGGCAAGTACTGTGCTTGAAGTTCGATTTGCCATTCCAGAGCCAAGTTCCAAAGTGTCATGGCTAGTCTGCACAGGGGGTATGAATGTGTTCCCCCTTGTTTGTTTATGTACAACATTACTGTGGTGTTGTCTGTTTTTATCAATAATTGCCCTGGATGCAGGAGGTCCTTGAATGCTGTAATTGCATTTATCACTGCTAGCATTTCTTTTTGATTGATGTGAAGGTGCTTTTCCTTTTGGGACCATTTGTCCTGAATGCACCTGCCTGTCATGTGCGCCCCCCAGGCATAATCTGAGGCGTCTGTTGTGATGACTTGATTTGCTTGAGGCTTGCAGAATGGGAGACCTGTGTTTGTTTGACATGCTTGGGCCCACCATAGAAATTTCTTTTGCAAACATGGAATTATTGGTATTATTGTTTCCAAATTGTGGCTGTGTTGAGACCATATGTTTTTTAGGTACCACTGAAGTTCTCATATGCAACTTTGCACATGGGATTAAAAGAATGCAAGATGCCATGAAGCCCAGAGCCTGCAGGATTTTCCTTGCAGTAAGCCTGGTACAATTTGCTAGTATTTTGAAGTACTGAGTTAGTTGCCCTTGTTTTTCTGGCGTAAGGTAGGCCATCTGGGTGTGTGTGTCCAAGTTGGCACCCAGGAAAGTTATTTTCTGAGATGGTGTTAGCCTGGAGTTCTCTCATTGATTGTGTATCCCAGAGAATTCAGTAACCGTGTTGCATAAGCCAGATGTTCCAGAAGTATGTGCTTGCTGTCTGCTTGGATCAGGCAGTCGTCCAAATAAGGGTAAATTTGTATCCCTTGAAGTCTGCAGTAGGCAATTACTGATGCCAGGCATTTCGTGAATACTCTGGGCGCAGTAGATAAGCCAAAGGGCAATGCAGAGAATTGATAGTGGATTGAACCTGCAAGAAATCTGAGGTATCTTCTGCAGCTTTGTCTGATTGGGACATGCAGGTATGCCTCCTTGAGGTCCAATGTTACCAGCCAAAACTCCTTGCCCAGCATGAGAAGAAGCTGCTGTAATGTGAGCATCTTGAATTTTGGTACGAGTAGAAATGTATTTAGGATGGATAAGTCCAAAATGGGTCTCCAGTCGGTTCCTTTCCTTGGTACCAGAAATAGTCTGGAATAAAAACCTTGACCTTGTTCGTGAGTAGGTACCCCTTGAACAGCTTTCATGACCATGAGTTTTGAAATTTGTATTTGTGCCTCTGCCCTTTGATTGTGTGGCAGGTTTGGCATGCCTCTCATTTTTGGAAGTGTGTGAAAATGAAATCTGTAGCCTCTGTTTATAATGTCCAGGATCCATTTGTCTGTTGTGATAATATGCCAATTTCTTGTAAATAATGCCAGCTTTCCTCCCAAGGGAGCTGCCAGCTAAGACTTGCTTGGCATGAAAAGGAGGAAGTCATTGGGTTTGCTTTCTGTATTGTTGTGCACTGTCTTCGCCACCTCTTGGTGCTGGAGTTTGCCATTGTCTGCCTCTATATGATCCTTGAGATTGTCCTCTGCCCCTTGAGCGCCTGTATCTACCTCTTTGGGGCTTGTCCGTGGCTGGAAAGGACCAGTTTTTAGAAGGCCAATTTCTGCTAAAATGAGGTGGTTGTACCTGTAGAAAAGCCTTGACAGTTTGCATAGATTTAGCTTTTTCTTCCATTTTCCATAGCATCTCCTCAGCATTAGTACCAAATAGTACATCCTTTTGTAAAGGAGCATCTAGTAGTTTAGCTTTAACATGATCAGGCAAGCTTTGTTCCCTAAGCCAGGCATGTCTACGAATGACTGATCCTGTAACAGCAGCTCTACTTGAGGCCTCTAAGGCATCATAGCCACAATGTAAGGTGTGTTTACCCACTTGTTCTGCACTATGCATCATATCCTGCAATTCCTTCAAATCTGGTTGTTCAGGTTGAGACATTTTATTTCTTAATTGTGATAACAGAAACTGCTGATATTTAAGCATATGGAACTGACAATTTAAGGCCCTCATGGCTAGGGTGGCCGAGGTGTATACCTTTTTTCCCCACCTTTCCAAGGATCTAGATTCTCTTTCGGAAGGTAGTGGATTCTTGGCTGTAGAGGCCTTCATTCCCTTGGGGCCTTGAGAAATGGTTTCAGGGTCAGCATTATGGCTTTTGAAAAGAAATTGGTGAGAGTTAGGAACTCTGTAGTACCTATCAGGTTTGACTGGGGCAGGAGGCAGGGAATCCGGATTAAGACAAGCCTCCGAGTAAACATCATCAAGTATGTCCAAGACAGGAGGTATAGCCAGAGGTCTGTGTTGAGGTAACAAAAGAAATTCCCTAAGCCTTTTCTTGGAATCAGAAAAGTCTTGGCCTTCCCAATGGAAGTGTTCCCTCAAGGTGTGCAAGGTTTCCCCAAAAGAAAAATCCTCTGGGGGAAGATACAGAAAGAATGGACTGTTCTGCATCGGAATCTTCATAAGGAGAGTACGAGTGTTCCTCTACATCAGAATGTTCTGAGAAAATGGAGCCCTGTTCAGAAGAGGGAGAATCTTCCTCCACTCTGGGTCTCTTGTCTGGAGGGGGTTGGGAACCCCTGATAAGAGTAATTAAATCCTCAGCCATTTTAAGCAACTGCTTTTTAGGCATGGGGCCTGGGGATGGGCCCTGAGCAACAGGCCTCTTGGGATGCATGGCTGATTTGGACTTAGTAAAGGCCTTAATGGAAAAGGAAGATGAGGGCCTAAAGACACCCTGGGTGGAAGTGGACCTGTCCACATTAGGAGGCTCAACACTCACAGTGGCTTCGGTGTTTGTAGTCTGAGTAAGGGCCGAGGTACCTGCGGTCTCGGTTACAGAAGACACCGCCAAGGAAGTGTCGTCAGTAGTCAGGGACTGCATAGGCGTCTCACTGAGAACCGGACCACGTGCAGCCGGCTTTGGCGTGGTGTCGGTGGAGACCGCGGGCCTCGCGTGTCGGTCCTTGTCCTTGCATTTTTTGGAAAAAACGGTAGTCGGAGTCTCCGACGACATTTTATAATCAAAGACTTTACCAAAATAATGTTGGGCGAACTCCGCCCGACGCTTAATAGTGCGTTTATTGAAAGTCACGCAAAAGCGACAGCCCGACACGTTGTGGTCTGGGCCTAAACAAGGTATGCAGAGGGAATGGAAATCCTTACGCGGTATTTGCTTCCCACAAGAAATACAATTGTTAACTTTGTCTGACATCGGTCTGAGGCAAGAAAAGTTTCCCCAACGGGGTACTTAGCTTTAAAGAAGACTTCGTTTTTGTAAATTCAGGAGCTGGCCGACCGGCACTTGCGAATTGCTTCTGCTTCGGGCACCGCGCGGCAAAAAAGACTGAATAATATGGCGTCGGCTGTGTCTTATATACCCCTGTCGCACTGACGTCAGGAAAGAAAGCGGCAACAACCGACGCCGGACCTAGACTTTGGAATTCGGCCGACCGAGGACCCGCCTGACGGCAGAGAACCCGTATGTGATTACTGCAGCTGTATGCATGATGAACATCGGGAGAGTCTTAGCAACTGGTGGAACTGAAGCAGCCAAGCTGTGAGCTTCAGGCTGTCCAGATTCGAAGGAAGCATTCCCGGGGGATGACGAATCAGATCTGGAATGGGATCCAAGATCGAGCTATGAAATGAGATCATAGGCAGGGGAACCAGACTTAACGAGGCCAGATTGGGGCTATGAGGATCAATCTACTCCCCAACCGGCGTGCTTTCTGTAAGAACTTCATCATGAGCGGGAGCAGGGGATACGCAAAAAGAATACCGGGTGGCCAAGCATGAACAAGAGTGTCTCTGGGGGCTTCCCCCGTCAAGGGGATTACAGCGAAAAACTCACTGCACTTCGCATTGGAAGGCGATGCCAAGAGATCGCAGCAAGGCTGACCCCACTTTAGGAAGATCTGTTCCGCTACACAAGGGTTCAGAGACCACTCGTAGGGAGAAAGGATAGTTCTGCTCAATTTGTCCGCCAAGATGTTGGACGGACCCGGAATGTGCATTGCTATCAGAAAGCGGTTGGTGGAGATCACCCATTCCCAGACTCTCATGGCTTGTCGACAAAGGGGATAAGACTTGGTTCCCCCCTGTTTGTTGATATACCAGACCACTGATATAATATGTCTGACTGGATCGCAATAGTTCCCAGAGGAAGATAAGCATTAAGGGCCTGCAACGCTAAAAGGACTGCTCTCATCTCTAGAACATTTAAATGCAGAACGGTGTCATTTTGAGTCCACGTGTTTTGAACAGTCCTGCCCGAACAATGCCCCCCCACACCCTAGGCGGGAGGCGTCCATGGTCACCGTGGCTTGGGGTTGGGGCGCAATAAAGGGACGTCCCTCCTGCAAATTCCGGGATTGGAGCCACCACGTGAGAGAATTTCTGCGCACTCTGCTCAGAGGGATCGGAAAATATAGAGGTTGATGAAGAATCGACCACTGAACTTGCAATGTCCACTGTAGAATTCTCATATGCAGAAGAGCACAAGGGATCAGGTTGATAGCTGCTGCCATGGACCCTAGGGCTCTCAGGACTAATTCTACAGGGGGTGCAGGGGACTGTAGAAGCGCTAACACATGAAGTGCTAAGGCTGTGCAGTCTGTCTGGGGTTAAGAATGCCCTGGCCTGACAAGAATCTATTCTCACCCCTATGAAGTCTAACACTTGAACAGGTTGAAGGGAAGACTTCCTGAGATTTATGGTAATCCCTAGCCGAGGTGATAACCGGAGAAAGAAATCTCTGGCTAGTAAGAGTAGATCCCTGGTGGGGGCGGTGAGGAGCCAGTTGTCCAGGTACGGGAAGACCTGAATGCCCTGAAGTCTCAGGTGGGCCGTTACAACTGCCATGACCTTGGTGAACACCCTGGGGGCTGTGGTGAGACCGAAGGGTAGGACCCTGAATTGGTAATGACTGGCCCCTAGCCGAAAGTGGAGGAACCTCCTGGATCGCCTGTCCATCAGAATATGGTAGTATGCATCCTTGAGGTCTATCGAGCACAACCAGTCTTCCTCCAGCAGGAAGGGCAGAATGGATTGAAGCGTGACCATCCAGAACGTTTCCTTGGCAATGAACAGGTTCATTGTTGATATGTCGAGAATCGACCTTAGGTCCCACTGTCTTATTTGGCACCAAAAAGAACCTGCAATAGATTCCTGATCCGGACTGGTCTGGGGGGCACCTGCTGGATGGCGCTTTTTTTCTAGCAGCTTTTGTATTTCCAAGGCTGCAGCCTCCCTCTGAGTGGGTGGGACATCCGGGAGGCACCTTGTGTAAGGTGGCTTGTTTATGAAGGGAATAGAATAGCCTCCGGATATTATTCGAAACACCCAGCGATCCCTCGTGATGGATTCCCATTGGGCTAGGTGCATCGAAAAATGCCCTCCGACTGCCTCCAGAGAGGAGCAGTCTGGCAACCCCTCAGGGTTGCTGCTCGGGTCGCTCTGAAAAAGGTTCCCGTGACCTGAAGTTCTTCGGCCCCCATCTGCCTCTGGGCCGGCGTCCACCTCGTCCCCCTCTGCCTCTGGGGGAGAAGGAGTCCTGAGCATTCTAGGACTGCTGAGTTTTCTGGAACCACAGCTTCTTTTGCCCTCACTGATTCCTGGAAAAGGACCTTTGAGGGTTAGAGAAGTGGATCTCGATGGCTGACAGCGTCTTCCCATCTTTCTCGCTCTGGACAAGCATATCGCAGATAGTCTTCCTGAACAGGGTCGAACTGTCAAAGGGTGCATTAGCAAAGGACGCCTTGATGGGTTCCGAGAAATCGCAAAGACGGAGCCAGGTGTGAGGCCTTAAGGCGATGCCGGACCCGCTAGCCCTAGCGGCTCCCTCGGTGGCATGATAGAGTAAACACATGGATGTATTGGACACACACTTGAGAGTGGCCATACGAGCCGAGAAGGTCCGTTTATCCTCGGCCGACATGGACTCCGGGGGAGACTCAGCGTACTCTTTCACGAGGTCCCGTTGCAGTCGAATTACGTGGGCCAAGTAATTCAGCGCCCTTACAGTAAAGGTAGCTGAAGCAAAAGTCCACTTTCCAAGATGGTTCATAGCCATGGACTCCTTGTCTGGGGGGGTGGACCGAGGAACTTTCTTGGGCGAGTTCCTTTTTCGTGGCTGCCGCCACCACCATGGCATCAACTGGGGAACCTTTTATTTATTTATTTACATTTATTTACATTTGTTAACCGGGAGAGTCCGACTGGACACAGGTCCGTTTTCAGCGGAGGCCCAGGCAGAAAAGCTCCACATTAAGTATTATTTGCATTATACAGTTAAAAAAAAAA
Organism: Protopterus annectens; assembly: GCF_019279795.1. NCBI lineage: Eukaryota > Metazoa > Chordata > Ceratodontiformes > Protopteridae > Protopterus > Protopterus annectens. The sequence goes on along the minus strand of NC_056747.1, from coordinate 10,153,735 downwards.
AAAAATTTCAAGAAGCTCTATCTGCTGGTGGGCTCAATATTTTGTTGGGCCTTTTGGGTATAGGCTCCACAGTGTCCGGTTCCTTCCAAGCTCTGGTGGTGATAAGGTCCACAAGAGGGTTGGCAGGGGGGGGGGGACACCCAAGTGGTAGATGGGCCTGTGTTGAACGCCTACAGGAATACCGACTCGTCAGAGCAAGGTTTTTGGGTGGACCCCCCCCCCCCTTTGACGAAGGATTTCCATAATGTCTCCAAAGGAGACATCTTCAGGGGGTGATTTGGGGGAACCTTCCCCTTCCTCCAAGTCGGTATCCTCAGTGAGGGACTCGGGGGAGTCCAAGTGGCTCCTTTTACACTGGCGTTTGTGAGGGACCTCCTCGGGTGGACTCTCCGGGGAGGGCTCACAAATGGTTTTGTGTTCCTCCAAGGGAACTGGCTGGGGCGCAATAGACACAGGCTGTCCCTGGGGGACCGCATGACGGAAGACAAGCTTAACTGCGAGGGAGCAGGGATGGACCCAGAGGACAGAGTGAGGGGTCTTAATCTTTCAGAGAGAACCCTCTTCACAACGTCGAATGCCGAGGGAGAACCGGCCTCCCTGAAACTGGTGGTGAGGGTAGCAGAGATCTGACGAAGGGATCGGAGCCGAAGTTGGAACGGCCGGACCCAAAGGGACGGTATGCCCCGATCACAACAGAGCCGATGACGCACTCATCCCCTCGGATCCGACGCCTAACTCTTGGCTCTGAGAGCTCGGATCCGAAAGCGGATCTGACAGACTCGAGGGCATGGCCAGCGTCGAGGCCGAAGGCACCATCGGCGCCGACCCCTGACTCTGGGGCTCCTCGGATCCATAGACTCCGATATCTGATGGTGGATCGGAGAAGGAGCTATTGGGGTGAAAAATGGAGCCCAACTCCCTGCACCGGGAGGGGGGGAGCCAGCAACACCCCCATCTGCAGTTGAGTTTGTAGAAACCTTCGCATCATCCGATCCATGTCTGCTTCAGAGATGCTCTGAGTCAATCTAGAGGACGCCATCGATGCCGGCCGGGACAGCCAACGCGAAGATGACCTCGAGGGTGGTCTAGCCTCCTCCTCTGGCTCCGGAGAAAAACATGGTGAATGGAGCCGAGGAGAAGATGGCCTGGTAACTTTAACAGGAGACAAAATCACCTTAGCAGCAGGGGCCGTTGGATCGAACTCAGCCTGCCACTTGTGGCCCTTCTCTCTCTCTTTATCTTTTTCTTTCTCTGAATGTCTGTCTCCCTGTGTTTTTCTTTTATTCTCTCTTTCTTGGCCTCTCTCTCTCCCTGTGGTAAGGTGGGAGGGTGAGTCCCAGACAGGGGAGGAGGGCCTGAAGACTGGACAGCCACAGCCGTGGGTAGTGAGGAAGCAGCAGAAGAGGCAGAAGTTGATTCTGCGGATAGAAGACCCGCCAGAATTAACTTGTTCCTGCGATCCCGCAGAGCTCGGGGGTTGAAGGCCGCACAGATTTTACAGCCAGATGAAAAATAGGACACCCCTAAGCAAACTACACACAGAGTGTAACCGTCGGCTGGTGACAGCTTGTGGCCACACTCTGTGCACTTAGAGAAAGTCACTTTCTGACTTTCTGACATATTAAGGAACACACACACACTCTACGAGCGGAAAGGGGAGCCTACACTAACAGAAAGTTAACAACTTTCAAATTACAAAAAAGCAATAATTAGCATTGACAGAAACCCATAGAGAGGGATAAACTAATAATTATTACTAAAAACATCAAAAGGGGCACACACAGACCAAAGTTTGCAAAAAAAAAACCCCTGACAACTTGCCTGGAGCTCAAAAATCCCGTGCTTGCGAAGCCGCGGCAAACTCGATCTGAGGATTGGAAGGAGGTTGCAGTGTAGTATGGGTAGGGGGGAGGAACTTGGCGCTCGGATCTTTTGCTTGGTATGCTGCCGGCTTGGATCCGTGTCGGATCCGAAACCCACAGGTTGCTGATCACATGAAGTTAACTACTTCAGATCATAAGGCTTGCAATTCAGAAACTCGTTTTGCAGAGGTTACAGCTGCAAGTAGAAGCATTTTCCAAGGGAGAAACTTTAAGTCACAAGTAGCTGCTGGTTCAAAGGATGTAAGTACTATTGATTGCAAGACAATAGCCCGGTCCCATGGTGGTAGAGGATCTTTAAAAGGAGGCTTCAAATGGATAGTTCCTTTGAAGACCTTACAAAGTCTGTGTGAAATTATGGATAGATCTCTGAAGCCATTATGAAAGCTAGAGATGGCAGCTAGAATGACCTTAAGAGTAGAAGAGGAAGCTCCCCTACCAAAAAGAATGGCCAAACATTCTAAAACTTTTTTCACTGGGGCTGAAAAGGGATTGAGGCCATTAACGCAAGCCCAGATTGAAAATCTCTTCCATGTACTGAGGTAGAGACTCCTGGTGGATGGTTAATGGGATGCCAGCAAAAGTTTCTGTAGTGGAGAATTGAAGGAACCAAGCAGTTACCTTGAGACTTTGAAGACTGGGATGCACCAGTCCCCTGAGGGTGAGACAGAAGGTCCAGAACTGGGTCCAGAATCCATGAATGGTGAACTAGATGAGGCCATAGGAAGGAAAAACAAATTTGTTGAGGTCAGAAGGGTGCAATGAAGATTACTTTGGTTCTCAACCTGGCTGCTTTCTTGAGGAAAAGAGGGATCAGGGGGAAAGGCATACAGGAGACCTGGGGGCCAAAGGAGGAGAAGACCATCTCTCAGGTACTCCCACTGAGGAGGGATTAGGGTAAAGTAGTTTAGGAGCTTGTTTTTGGGTGAAGCAAAAAGGTTGCAGCATGACTGGCCCCAGTAATGAAAGATCTTCTTCGCTACCATGGGATTGAGAGACCACGCGTGAGGCATTAGAAAGCATCTGCTTAGTCTGTCCGCTGTCACGTTTGTACTCCCCAGGATATGCACTGCTATCAGAAAGGGGTTGGAGGCAATGGCCCACTGTCACACTTGAAGGACTTCTCGACAAAGGGGATAAGATTTGGTTCCCCCTTGCTCGTTGCTGTTCCAGACTACAGACATGTTGTCTGACTGAATTGCAATTGTTCCTTGAGGTAGGGCAGAGTGAAATGCTGCTTGCAATGCTAGTAGCACTGCCCTTAGCTCTTGAACGTTGATACGCAGAATGGCCTCTATCGGGGAACAAGTACCCCGGTTTGTCTTTCCCAGGGACTGCCCCCCGCACCCCATATGGGAGACATCCATAGTCACTATAGCTTTGAGTTGAGGAGGGACAAGGGGGCAGCTCAAAAGAATTTGCTCGGATTCGATCCACTAGGACAGGTCCTTTTTGCAGCAACTAGTGATAAGTATGGAGGGGTTCATTGTGTGGGTTAGAAAGGACCACTGATTTGCAAGAATCCATTCCAGTAATCTCATGTGAAATCTCGCTTGTGGGAACAGAGTGATCACTGCTGCCATGGACCCTAATGCTTGAAGCACTAGCAGGGCTGGTACTTTATCTGACCAAAGTAGAGAATGAACTTGAGATTTTATTTTCTACAATCTGTGTGCAGGTAGGGAGGCCACACAAGAGTGTTGAGACAAGCTCCGACAAATTCTATACCTTAACAGGGAGTCACAGTTGAGACTTTGTAAGATTGACTGTGATGTCTAGATGCAGTAACAATTGCAAGGTGAATTCTGTTGCCTGTAGCAGTAGATGTCTGGTAGAAGCGGTGATGAGCCAGTCGTTTAGATATGGAAATATCCAGAATCCGTGCAGTCCCCAGTCTCAAGTGCTCTTTTACTGGTGCCATAGATTTGGTGAACACTCTGGGGGCTGTGGTGAGACCAAAAGGGAGCAATCTGAACTGATAGTTACTGGCTCCCACCCAGAAGCGGAGAAACCTTGAGCGTTTGTCCATTTTTATGTGGTGATACGTGTCTTGAAGGTCTATAGAGAACATCCAATCATTTTCCTCTAGAAAGGAAGTACTAACTGAACCGTGACCATCCAGAATTTTGACTCTTGAAAAAATTTGTTTATAATGCCGAGATGCAGAATCGGTCTCAGTCACCTGTCTTTTTTGGCACTAAAAAGAGCCTCGAGTAAAATCTGGATCATATCTGGTCTAATGGGACTTCTTGGATGACTCTCTTTTCTAGTAGCCTTTGTATTTCCAAGGCTGCTTGGCCCGTCTGACTGGCTGGAACATCGGGAAGTCCTGTTTGAGTTCTTAGATAGAGAATGAAAGGGATAAGGTAACCTCTGGAAATAATTCTTAGCACCTAGGCACCTATGGTTACTTGTTGCCAGGCTGTTGGTGCAAAGAAAATCTTCCCCTGACAGTCCTCAGAGCCACGCAATCGGGCCTTTCAGTTGTGCTGATAGGGTTGGCCAGAGAAAGACTCCCTGGAACCCTGGTTCTGCGGGCCGCCTCTGCCTCTAGGATGCAGTCTTCCATTAGAACTCCCCCCTCTACCCCAAGGGGAGTCTGCACCATGTGTCCTGGAAAAGCCTCTGGGTCTTCTTGAACCACATCTTCCCACTCTTCTGATTCCTGGAATAGGCTCATTGGGGAGCAGAAAAACGTATGCCCACTGCAGACAGGGTCTTTCCATCTTTCTCACACCTGGATAGAATTTCTTTCACTTTGGGGTTGAACAAAGAGGATCCTTCAAGAGGAGCATTGATGAAGGAAGACTTGAATGGCTCTGCAAATGCACACAGGCGCATCCAAGCATGTCACTGATTTGCAACATCTGAACCGGCTGACCTGATCACCCGTTTGGCTGCATGTGCAATGAGCCTTATGGACGAAATAGAGATAAAGTCCAGGGTAGCTAACTGGGAGGCCGCTTTTTCCTAGACCCTCTTAACTACTGCTACTGCTGGGGTATCAGATAGCATCTTGACCAGATCCCTCTGGAGCCTAGTGAAATATGCCGTGAAGTTCAAGGCCCTAATGGTAAAGGTCAATGATGCGTAAACCTGCTTCGCAAATCTATCGCTCTTGACTCCCAGTTAGGGGGATGAACAGTGAAACTTTCCTCAACTAGTTCCTGTTTAGGGGCAGCTGTCACCACCATGGCATCTATTGCTAATCCTTTCACCCAGTACTGATGATCCTCGGGACTGGAAAGTATTTTATCTGGTCTCCGGGAAATCAGTTCTACCGAATCAAGAACCTTCTAAATCCCCTGAGCTATCAACTTAATAAGATCGTCAGTGGAAGGAGTCACCCAGGAAGTAGGTGGGCGAGCCCCAAAGGCTTTCAAGTACAAAGACTCTTCAGAGGAAGGGTCTTTGGACTTCCAGTTACCCCTCTGTTTGAGAATCTCCAGAATGTCTCCAAACAAGACGTCTTCATGGGGTGACCGAGGGGAACCCTCAACCTCATTGAAATCTGTCCTTGGTGACAGACTCCTCACTGGAGTGCAGGTGTTTCCTCTTACACAAATTCTTCTGAGGGGGCTCGTCAGTGGGAATACCTGAAGAGGACTCGGAAGAGGGGGTCGGTATTTCTTGCATCCTTGGAGTTCTCTGTCCAGGTACGGAAGTTGGTGTAAGCTCCGGGTAAGCAGGGGTCAAGCGGTGAGACTCCGGTAACACAGAAGCCACCTGGGAAGTAGCGATGGCCAAAGCCCTCTCCATAGTTTGTAAAGCAGGCCCCCCCCCCCCGAGGAGGGATGGGACCCCAGAAGCAAGACAGACAAACTCGGAACCGGGGTCACACCCTGCCAGAAGAAACCCACTTCCAAAGCCGGAGCAGAGGAAAGGCCCCCAGCTGGCACAGCCCGAAGTGGTAAGGTCAGCGCCGAATAAAAAACAGGAGTAGACTCCAACTCTCCGGATCTGACGTCAGAGATCCAATCCCAGAGACCCGTCGGGTCTGATGGCAACGAGAGAGTCAGAGCCATTCCCGGAACTGAAGACAAGGATGTTGCTGGCGCCGAGGTCATTGGAATCAGTGTGGTTGGAGTAGACAGCTCTAAATCCTCCAAGGAGGTCTGAGGAGGAATATATGTAGGAGTACTGAGAGAGTAGGGGCTTTGAAGAAATGGGGAAGACCCCTACCTGTCAGAAGCTGATCCACCAACCTCACTACGTCAACTTCAAAGAGACTCCTGGTGGAGTGAACAGACAATCCAGAGGGAGATTCTGGCCTCTCTATAAAAGGGCTAGGGATCTGACCCGAAAGAGGTTGACTGATGGGGAATATCTCATCCTGGGTGCAAAGAAAATCTTATACTTTGGCACTGGGGCAAAAGGTAAGAGCTGCAGAGCAGCAGGAGATGTCGGTACCAACATGGTAACTAAAGATGCTGGAGCTGACACCAGAGTTGTTACCGATGCCAGTGTCATGGTTGGTGTCGATGGCACCGAGGTAGTGGTTGGTGCCGAGGACTCAGTCGGTTCTGAGATTTTTGGAACCTTTGATTTCAGATCTGAAGAGGAACCAGCAGAAGGGTATTTATGTTTTTTAGATGTTGGCACCAATGGAGGCATCTGCACTGAATGACTAGATTTTTAGCCAGATGCCTTTGGAGACTGGTCGGCCTTGGACAATGCTTCTTCAAAAGGAGCCTTAAAGAAGCCCTTTAAGTATATGTTTGTTTCTACATTCTACCAGGGCTCTTGTACTGAAGCCATAGCAGATACAGCACTCTAGATCTAGAAGAGGAGCACCCAAACAATATACACATTTATCGTGACCGTCAGAGTTTGGCATTTTTCTGCCGCACTCTTGGCACTGCTTGAAGCCAGTGGTCGATTTGACTTATCTGCCATTATAGCAAAGAAAGGCAGAAGTTCAGAGAAAAGAATAGAGAACACACAATCACTCACCCACAGAGAAAAAGATCCTACTAACGACAGTAGGAAAGATTACCCAAAGGAAAAGTAAGAGAAAGAGAAAGAGGGAGAGAGAGAGAGAGAGAGGAGAAACTAACTATGGTAGGCAAGAAGTAATAGCTGGTACAGGGTTAAAGGAACAAAACACTCCCACAATGAAGAAAGGGTAGATAGAGCGGCAAACGAGACCTGGGGTAATGTACAGAGGGGCACCGTGGGTAGACTATTAACTTGAGAATTATTTGGCTGGCGAGAGCTATATAACAGCTGGATTGGTTCAGAGGATCGAAACCATTACCCATCAATCAAGAATAGATGAGGACTGACAACATGAGATCAGATATTACTGCTTGTCTCGGGACTGTAAAGCAAGTGCTAGATCACCCCTAGTCATGCTGTAATATCTGCTTCATGCGCACTCTAAAATGCCTTATAACGAGTGTGTGTGTGTACACATGCACAACACAGATTTACAGGGAGTTAAGTTACTGATTGAATGCATTAGCTTTTCATGTTTTGGTCATTACATACTATAGACACCTACTAGAGTGGATATAAAAAGTGTACACACCCCTGTTAAAATGCCAGGTTTTGTGATATAAAAAATGAGGCCACAATAAATCATTTCAAAACTTTTCCAACTTTAATGTGACCTATAAACTGTACAATTCAATTGAAAAACAAACAAATCTGTTAGAGAAAAAAATATAAAACATGTACAATGAGCTGGTTGCACAAGTGTGCACACCCTTAAACTAATTGCTTGTTGAAGCACCTTTTGATTTAATTACAGAGGTTCCAGAACCTGCTGTATGCCAGAAGTCAATCCCTTACCATTGTGCAAGTAGCAAAAAAAGACAGCCTTAGAAATCCAAGCTGCAGTAGTTTGCTTGGAGACCAGCTGATCCATCTTAGGGCTCACAAATGACAGAAACAGCTGATCAGTCTTTCTGAAGGATTTAGTTTTGTCAAGATAACATCTTAGTTGCTTATGAACGTCCTGAAAATGTAAGATCCTCCTTCCCCAGTTTTGTGGGTTGGGAAAGAAAGTGGGTAGGTGAACACCCTGACTGAATGGCAGCTCGTTCACTACCTTAAGTATGAATGATGGGTTATTTATTTTTTTTATTTAACATTTGTTTACCGGGAAAGTCCGACTTGGAACGAGCCAATTTTCAGCAGAGGCCCAGGGAGAAAAACTCCTGATGCATGTCTTTGTGTCATGGGAGGAAACCAGAGCACCCGAAGGAAACCCACAGGAATGCAGGGAGGACATGCAGACTCTGCACAGAAGGCACCCCCAGCCAAGAATCAAACCGCTACACCACTGAGCTATCAGAGTCACCTTGTTCTTGTAAAAAATAAGAAAAGGGGAAATGACTATGAAAGCTTGTGACTCAAACTCTCCTAGCAGAGGTGACAGCCAAGAGAAGGACAGTTTTTCAAGTACAGAATTTGAGAGACATGGAAGATGCTGATTCAATAGGAGGCAATGTAAGCTTTTCTAACACAAAATTAGACATGTGTCCTTCAGGTTGTGGAACAAGGGTCCCTGGTGCAGAACTGGAGGATGTGATGGTTGGTCGTTGATGCAAAGAGGTCTATCTGAGGGTAATCGTCTGGAAACCTCTCTGTTCAACATCCCTTCATTCAGGTCTACCAACAACCAACTTAAGGGGTCTGTTATCACATTGTCCTGAGAAGGGACGCATGTAGTTTTGAGCGTGCTGTCCATCTGGGTGTCCAAGTTGCATGCCTCTTGTGCTAACCTGCACATTTTGTAAGACCTGGTGTTTTCCTGTTTATGTACCACATATGTCTGTGTACACTAGGAGTGACCCAGGTTTCCAATGAGTGAAGGTCTGAAGAAACTGTAGAAAAGCCCTAATTTCCTTCAGACTGACATGTTCTTTCAGGAACGGAGGTTACCATTTGCCCTGAACTTAGTGTGATCCTCTCCATGCCCAAAGAAAACAAACACCACTGCGCTAAAGTGAAGCTTGTAAACCAGCAAATATCCAAAGGGAAAAAAAAAAACAGCTTCACAGCACCAAGTTAAAAAAGTTTAATAACTGCCAAATATCAAAACCAAAGCTTTCGGACAAAGTCCTTCATCAGTGTTACAAAGTTACTTCCATATGTATACAATTTGTATCATCCAAAAGACATCACATGACACAACCCAACCTATCAAAACATAATTAATTAATTTTCATTAAATCCTGTTATAAAAATTTTACAATCGCATAAATATATATTCGTTTTCATATAAAATATATTTAAAAATCTATAAAAAACATATATATTTATCAAGATCTTATCCATTGCTGTCTCTGTCTATGTTTTAAAATTGATTTAAGAGAAACTTGTTTATTAATTCATGGTGGAGAATCTGCATGAAGACAAATAATCCAGTCATATTCCTTAGTTTCAAGCTTCAGGAGAGGTGTACTGACAAATGCATTGGCTAAGCATATAAATGATAATGGATCTGCACATAGCTTTTTATTTAGGGTTACAGAGGTTATGGAACCCAGTTTGAGAAGGGGTGATATTAACACTAAGCTTGAAACTAATGAATATGACTGGATTATTCACAGTCTTGTAGAACTGATGAAAGGCCAAAAGGCAGAGCAGGAAAATGAAATGCAGAGATCAGGAGGAAAACCTGAGGAATCATGGATGGGCATGTGTACGCAGCTGTCCTTCAGATCTAGGAGGAATCATGGATGGGTATGTGTAAGAAGTCATCCTTCAGATTTAGGAGGAATCATGGATGGGTATGTGTAAGTAGTCGTCCTTCAGATCTGGGAGGACTCATGGATGGGCATGTGTAAGTAGGTGTCCTGCATATCTAGGAGGAATCATGGATGGATATGTGTAAGTAGCTGTCCTTCAGATCTAGGAGGAATCATGGATGGGCATGTGTAAGTAGCTGTCCTTCAGATCTAGGAGGAATCATGGATGGATATGTGTAAGTAGCTGTCCTTCAGATCTAGGAGGAATCATGGATGGGCATGTGTAAGTAGCTGTCCTTCAGATCTAGGAGGAATCATGGATGGGCATGTGTAAGTAGCTGTCCTTCAGATCTAGGAGGAATCATGGATGGGTATGTGTAAGTAGGTGTCCTTCAGATCGAGGAGGAATCATGGATGGGCATGTGTAAGTAGCTGTCCTTCAGATCTAGGAGGAATCATGGATGGGCATGTGTAAGTAGGTGTCCTGCAGATCTAGGAGGAATCATGGATGGGTATGTGTAAGTAGCTGTCCTTCAGATCTAGGAGGAATCATGGATGGGTATGTATAAGTAGCTGTCCTTCAGATCTAGGAACACTAAGAAAGCTTGGGGGGTGAAAGGCAGAAAAGTGTGAAGGCAGCATTTTGAAAGCTGGAACCTTCAAGAAAATGTTTAGGACAGACAGGGCAGTGGAGATTCATCCTAGACCTTCTTTCCTTTGCACTTGAAAAATCCTGAAGCAAAATCCTTTTCCCATTAAGTCCTTTGGGACGTGCTCGATGGTGCCCTGACTCAAGAGGTCTACAATAATGGGGACAAGAAAGAACATTTGGCTGTGAGGAGGTTGTGGCCTGCCTTTCAAAGGGGGAATATTTTGCCAGGACATGTAACAACTGTCCTTGATAATAGACAGGACCCACATGTCTGTGGTAATAGCTTCCCACCTAGCCAGGGAGAGTGACGGTCTTTGGGAAATGAGTAATGAGGCTGAGGACATGGGGAGGGCTGCTGCAAAGGCTCTCACAGATTTCTGCTTTCAAAGGAAGGCCTCTCCTTGGTGAAGGTCCTCAATGAGATTTATCAGGGTACTTTTTCCTAAGATTTTTTTCTTTGTTTCTGAGATGTCCAAGGATCCCTTCTAATGAAAGGGTAGATTTAGATGGATAGTTGCGACGGTATCTAGAAAATGAGAGTAGAATCAGCCTTTAGTCTTTCATGGTCTTACCTTGATCTTAGAGTTTTTTAAGCACACTGGCAGCATGAAAATCAAAGAGCAAGTATGTCAAACATTTTGATTTGAAATCCTCAGGGACAGGTGGACTACAAAGCCATGCATATCTGTGAGTAACAGATTCAGTGGCAGCTGCCCTAGAAGAAACATCTATAGCATTGTAACTGCACTTAATTATTTGCTTGACTATTTGAGTGACCTGGGATAGTAGGCTTTGCATTTGTTGCTTTGGCTCTATTATAAGAGTCTAGCATAACTGTTTAATGAATTTAGGACAGAAAATAAATACTTAGTAATTTGAGTCTGGTAGTTAAATGCTGTAAAAGCAATGGTAGCAGAGGTGTAAGCCTTATTTCCCTATCTATCCACAGCCCAAAAATTTATGTCCGTAGGTAGGGCATTACCTCTGGTCCAAACCTTAGTGGGCAAACCTGAGGAGAGAGATACTGCAGACAGGCCTACAGTAAATTCTTGTATAACTCTAATAAGTCATCAAGGATCTTGTAAAACCTGATGGTCTTTTAGGAGCTGGTTTTTGGGAATCAGGTACAGAAGAGGTGGACTGAAAGGCATTCTGGAAAGCCTGAAGGGCAGGAGGGACTGGAGAAGGAACTGGGGTACCCATTTCCAAGAGGTGCAATTCCTCTTCAGAACATCAGACATCTATGTGGGTCGTCAATTAAAGAGTTTTGTCATGTTCTCTATAGCCTCCCCGAAGGAAGCTTCCTCACTAGGGGAATTCATTGCTAGGGAGTCCTCTTCATTGGAAGAGATCTGTCCTCGAGAATACAGCTGATAGAAATAATCTAGAGAATAGTTAGAATCATAGTCTTGTTCTTTACAAGAGGAAACCAAGGCAAGCTTTTGAAGATTAGCCTGTGGTTGTGGAGAAGCAAAGGAGGGAGGTTTCAAAGAAACAATAGCCGTAAACAAGCCCGGAGAGAAATCTAGCCATTCCTTTCCTCTAGCTTCTGGGGGACAGGCCACATGCCTGGGCTACTGTTTTATTTGTCTTTTCAAAGAAACAATAGCCGTAAACAAGCCATGAGAGAAATCTAGCCATTCCTTTCCTCTAGCTGCTGGGGGACAGGCAACATGCCTGGGCTACTGTTTTATTTGTCTTTTCAAAGAAACAATAGCCGTAAACAAGCCCTGAGAGAAATCTAGCCATTCCTTTCCTCTAGCTGCTGGGGGACAGCCCACATGCCTAGGCTACTGTTTTATTTGTCTTTTCAAAGAAACAATAACCTTAAACAAGCCCTGAGAGAAATCTAGCCATTCCTTTCCTCTAGCTGCTGGGGGACAGGCCGCATGCCTGGGCTACTGGTTTGTCTTTTCAAAGAAACAATAGCCTTAAACAAGCCCTGAGACAACTCTAGCCATTCCTTTCCTCTAGCTGCTGAGGGACAGGTCGCATGCCTAGGCTACTGGTTTATTTTTCAGTTTAGGCATGACATCCACCTGGATGAGACATGCAGGTTAGCAACCCTGTCTAACTTCTGTTAAAGAACCTGGGTTGTCTTCCTTAACTAAAACTTGTGGGATGGCTTGAGATCCCTCAGAAATGGTGAGATGGATTTCATCAGACACATTAGTAGTCTGCAAGGTCTCAGGAGCCAGATCAGACTCTGACAGGGTCTCTGCAGCAGGCAAATGACAGGTAGCCTGGTATACGGCAGGTTCTGGAACCTCAGCAGGTATATCAGTGTCTGAAATGTTGGACTGTGGATCCATTTTGGACCTCTTTAGCTTTTTCTTTGGTAGAACAGTGATGTCCAAGGATGCGGCTTCTGACATATTGGGATTGGCCAAGTGTTTAAGCTACGGAGTCACTAGAAAGGTACTGAGAGAGGAAAGCCTTGAGCTAAGAGATTTGGGATGGAATGATTGACAAATTCAGCAACATTTATGATTGTGTTGCAGGCCTAGGCAAAAGAGATACTTAGTATGCAAACCCTTGTACAGAATCTGCCTACTGCACTCACACCTATCCCCCTCCTAGCTGACGTCTAACAAGTTTGAACCAAACAGTAAGCAAAAAGGAAGGTTCTCCAATGCGGCACTTCTATGGATAAACAATTGAAGCACAGGTACCAATGACCCAATGGTGATTAGTCTGATGGATGCACAACCTGTGCTCAGGTTGGCAAAGAGAAAGTCATGGGCTCCATGGTAAAGCTATGGTACACTGGCCGGACATCCACAGTGAAAATCCATATGTCAGGATTACTGCAAAAGTGATTTCAGTCAGGAGATCAACATGTCTTGGCATATTCCCAGTTCTCAGTAGTTTGGAGATGCTGGAAATTACATATGTGTGTGTGTGTGTTTGTGTGTGTATACGTGTGTGTGTATATATATGTATGTGTGTGTGTGTGTATATATATATATATATATATATATATATATATATATATATATATATATATATATATACACACACACACACACACATATATATATATATATATATATATATATATATACACATATATATCTATACGCACACACACATACACCTACGAGAGGGGAGGATCTCGGACTACTGATAATACTACACACAATCGCAGAAGAGAGAGTTATAGGACTCTACTGATAAGGTAGATCGCACTAACAGCTCAATGAAGCAACAAGCAGCGAATACGTCAGACAATGGTCCTATCATTACTGAGATGGGAAGTACTACAAACGTCACAGAAGCGTCCAGTTCTACGATGAATATTGCTACTTCACCAAACGATAACAATGTGCCTTCAGTATACACCACACCGCTTGAAACTATAGGAAATTGTCCTCAACCCCAGGAAACTAACAAGGTGACAGGTTCACCTCTGAACACTCTGAGTCTACTGGCGCAGTCAGGAGGAAAATACAAATGGATAGAGTAGAGGCATTCAATCCTACAGATGCCCCTTTTCCGATTCGATTAAACAGAAAACGCTCAATGGACAACGACAGCAGCAAAAGCGCGAAGAGAAAGGATAACTTTGTGGCCCAGCAACAAATGCTCCAGAAATTCTGGAAATGAATAGTTTGGTGTACAATATTTCACGGTACACTTTATCTACAGCTGAAACTGAGCTTTTGAATAAAGGTATGTCCTTTATTCCTACTTCTAGTATGGATTTGAGTCAAGCAGTGATTGCTGTCAGAGTTTTTGCACGTAATGTTTGTCTAAAACTAATATTTGATAAAGCTAATGCGAACTCTGACTCAGTCTTGAGAAGTAAAAGTAGTTTCATACCTCCCCTACACTCAAATGTAGATATTTTTGTTAAAGCAGCTGAGAAAGAAATATATAGTAAATTTCAGTATTGTAATTCGTGCTTGGAGAATAATTTATCCAAACCTCAAAGGGATGCCCTTTTACACACTTAAGGGTAATGAAAATATTACTATTCGCCCTGCGGACAAAGGAGGACCTGTAGTGGTCCTAGATGCCATTTATTATGACTCTAAAATGTCATCTTTACTGGCAGATTGTGCATATGAGGAGGTAACATATGATATAGTAAGCTTTATGCAAGAGAATATCTATCTTTGAATGTAAAAAATATGGGTCATATTACTGATGAGCTGTTTAAATTCTTGTTTATTGAATATCCATTGATTCCCACCATATCTGGTCTCCCGAAGATACATAAAAATAAATATCAGCATGAATTGAGACCTATTGTAGCAGGTGCTGGGTGGCTCACGGAGCCTATTTCCGTCTATTTAGACCAAGAACTAAAAAGACTTGTGACATCTTCCAGTTGCATCTTACAGGACTCAGATCAATTTTTGAAAGATTTGTTCCTATGTGTTAGTAACTTAACTGAGAGTGTTATAGAGGAAGCTCTTTTTGTTACAATGGACAGTCTCACTGTTTACGTGTATACCTAATGATGCTGCTTTATGTTTTTTAGGTGACTATTTGACCAAATACTTTGATTTTGGCAAAGACAAGATTGATTTTCTTTCCCTGTTAATGGAATTGGTACTGGAGAACAACATCTTCTTATATCATGACACCTGCTATAGACAAAGAAAAGGGGTCGCCATGGGCACAAGTTGCGCGAACAGTTATGCGAACTTGGTCATGGCGACCTTTGAAAATGCCCACATTATCGGTGACACATCTATTATGTTTTATAAACGATTTGTGGATGATTTATTTTTTCTTTGGAAGGGATCAGTTGATTCTTTACATGAGTTTCATTATAGATTAAATAATTCCAGTAATTTTTTGACATTTACTATGAATTTTTCTTACACATCCATAGATTTTTTTTGGATGTAACTTTGTTCAAGAACAAAAAAATCATAAACACAAGAGTGCATCGTAAACCTTGCTATAAACCAGCGTTTTTACACCGAGGAAGTATGTACAACCCTCATATTTTTAGGAATATTGTTAAGGGCCAGGCTATGAGGGCATCCAGGCTATCTACTTTACATGAGCATTATAAAATAGGTCTTGAAGAACTTCGAGAGGGTCTACTAGATAGAGGATATGGTAACACAGAGATTAATGTAGTCTACAAGGAAATGGACACAAAAGGAATACCAGGGCAAAACCCTATTTTTCTCATAATACGACTCAAATTAAAAATGTTAGGCATGATATAGAAGCAAGTAAACAAACTATTGTACAACCTTCCAGTAACAATATGAACATAGTACAAGAAGCTATTAAACTTAATTGGAATATTTTAATAGCAGATGATCAAATAGCAAATATAGTGGGTGAATTTCCTACATTTGTATTTAGCAATATGAAATCATTAAACAGACATTTGTGTATCAATCCAGCAGACAATGAAAAGAACCCGAGGACAGGTCTTGAAACGACAAGTAAATGTGGTATGTGTCCACAATGCGTTTTAATTGATGAGTCCCACTATTTTAGACATCCTGACACAGGACGTCTGTGGGCCATTAATTTTGATAGTAATTGTACAACTAAAAATGTAATATATATTGCGCACTGTACCCAATGTTTTTCATTCTACGTTGGAAAAACCAATAGGACACTGAGGGAGCGGATACAGGATCATAGTTATTGTCTAAATAGAAAAGAGGAATATAGTGCAATTGCAAAACACACTTTGCAGAAAGATAACACACATACTTTTCTATAT